>NC_052665.1:8217580-8521935 GCF_016802725.1 Solenopsis invicta
GGGACACTCTATTAAGGAAATTGCAGAAAATTTTTATCAGGCTACCAAATTATTATTTGCTGCTTCTTTGTTTTAACAACGTACAGATTGTTGTGTATCAGTTATTATTGTTTAAAGAAAAAAGTTTTGGACAATGAAATTTTGGATTTATACAGAGTAGTTGAGTGTTTACAGAGGGAACTTTCAGTCTTTTCATACAAGGTACACAACACAATACCCATATGCTTTTGGAACAGAATTTTCCAACAATATTCTTCTTCTTTTAATAAATGCCATTGGAGATTGACACAAGCACATGACAAAAAATTTGCATGGTTTTTGGAAAAAAAAAAACAGACATAACAATATTAGACTCATTAATTACGGTGACATTGACGAAGGATGAATATTGTAAAAAAATAAAAAAACTTTTGTGTGACAGTAGTGCTTATATCATTGTAACAAAAATCTTACAACCAATATCGAAAGAAAGCTGAATGGCGTTTGGAAAGTTTGAATTCATAACAGGATATCGTTACATAAATAAATTAAACCGATATGTTAAAGCGCATAAAGACAAGAATAACAGTAACAATAAAAACAATGTAATCTATAAAATATGTTATAAAGATTGCGATGCAACGTATATTAAACAAACTAAGAGACAGCTAGGCACTAAAGTCAAAGAACATAAAAATAATATAAGATTAGATCCGTCAAGACAGTCGGTAGTTATTGAGCACATTATAAATAATAACTATATGTTTGATTGGGAAAATACACAAATTTTGGACATCGAGAAAAACTTCTACAAAAGACTTTTACTCATTTCTGAAACAGTACATATAAAGGAACAAAAGAACAGCATGAATTTAAATAAAGACACCGAGTTGCTTGAGCGCTTATTTTGATATCTTAAAAGAACTGTCTGTTTAGCTCCGTCTCATAATTTAGACTTTGACTGTACCACTGTTTTAACATAATAGCGTCGACCTTAGTTTTATGAGAGAGATCTGACGAATTGCGAAAATTAGTATAATCACCGACTAAAAATGTACTGATTTTAACGTCTGACTAAATATGTTAATACTAAATATGTAATTCGCGGTTTTCATTATTTAATATACAGGATCGATTGAAAATTGCTAAGTACAGCCAAAACGTTTCGAAAAAAAACACAAGATTGTGTCTATGTTTAAGAATATTTGAATATATAATTTCCATCCAATTTGCTCGGTTTTTTGACATTATTGCCAACATAATTTTTAGTTAGAACACACGAGCCTAATTTTATTTATTGATTGATAATATATGTTGTAATATAAAATACAAGAAATATTAATAAATGATAACTTTTATTAACGCATTGCCATTCATTACGGAAGTGTACACAAATCCATTTTGATACTTAATGATACACAAGTGAAATCGATATGTATAGTTAAACGTTCAAACATAAATGTAATAAATCATTAAATATACGTCATATGCATTTTGTACATAATCATGTAGCTCATTACGTGCGATAGCCTTATTAACGCATTTCTGCTTTAAATTATTTTATGTGCTCATTGATCCAATCGATGTATGACGGGACGCGTGTATACACGGTAGGATAGTTTGGATCACCGCAGCCTCTCGCCCATGAGACGATTCCTGTGAGTGTTCCATTGACAGTGAGAGGGCCGCCGGAATCTCCCTGAAAAATACAATTTCCCATAAGCTAACAATACATTTGATTGGAAAGAACCAATTCCTAAACAATGTTACTTTTTATATTTAAAAATGTTTTTTTGTTAGCGCAGCGCTAGCCTGTGTTATTTCTGCTTTGTCATTTTAATTAAATTGATAATTGAACATAACAGACTCTCGGTTCGCTCAATTGCGAATTGTGCGATCTTGCTGTTAATTGAATTAAATCGCAAAACGTAACAAAGAACGTATACATGCCGAATATGTTAATAAACAAAATAATCAATACAGCACATTTAACGTAATCAGTGATACCGTGAATTAAAATATTATAATTATCAAGCGTTTTATGCGTGTATAATGTACATTGTTAAATATTATATTAATTGATTAATAAATGGATAAATTAAACGCGCAATAAAATAAAAATTTATGATAAGAGATTTCACTCATGTAGAGATGTATATCTCCACGAATGATTGCCACCAATTATATAATATAATCAGGTTTACTTTCCTTGTCAAGGATCTGTAATATGGTATGCAACTCAAAGTGCAAGTGTTATATTAAAACATTGTGTTTAGAAGTCATTAGGGACAATAGCGAGTTGAAGTTTCGCGTGAGAAGAAGAATAACGTGGGCTAAGTTAATGACTACTCTTAGACAATATAAAATTTGTATGTGCAACTACTAATTAACGACAGTGATGTATCGTAACGCTTTATGTAAAGTAAATAGCTTACCTGACATGAACCCTTAACTGCACTTGGCTCATTTGCACAGATTTGTGTATCGTGAACATATAATTTTAATGGCTCGTACACTTTTTTGCAGTAAGACTGATTGGTTATTAAAAGATTTGCGGTGTATAAAAGATTGGATCTTCTTCCTCCAGACTGCAAATATATAAAGCACGTATATAAATATACACGTGTGACTTGCTTTGTTTGAGATGATTTGCGAAGATTAAGCATCTGAGAGTCTAAGTTATTGAATTCCCAATAAATATAGATATAAATGCCATGTAACATATCTTTAAATGTACATGTTTACACATATAGTACATATACCATATATAATAGTAGTTATTACATGCTTTGGCTGAGCCACTTCTCTTTTACGTTTACCGCTGACACAGCACAAATTACGAAATATATTTGACGTTTACTGAATTCTTAAGAAACTTACCGATAGTCTACCGAATCCCGAAACAATCGCATACGAGCCGGCATGAATAATTTGATTTTGTTCCGGTAATGTGACGGGACGCACCAGAGAAGAAAATACAAATGGAGTTTTGACCTGAAAATGATTTCCCAATATACTCTTCTGCGTAGTCTTATTTTCAAAATTCTTGACTAAATTAAAACTATATGTCAAGTGTTATCCTATTTTTTAATTCTACATTACCTTAATTAATGCGATATCGTGGACAAATGAATTTCTGGGATTGTATCCTTTGTGCACATAAGAGGACTCGATCAGATACACCGCATGTGGTTTTCGTAGATCTATAACTCCCACATTGACCGAAATGTCTTTACTGTTCAAACTATAAAAAAATATCATGTAGAACGTACTTTTATTTATCCAGCACTATATTTTATATTCCTGAAAATTATTCCTTTAGATTCTCTCTTAGATATTTACCCCTCCATACAATGTGCAGCGGTCAGTACGTATAGCCGGTTAATTATAGACCCACCGCAGAAGTGATACTCTGTTTTAATTATTTGAAGAGAAACCTGAAATAATATATTTCGTATAACAGAGAATATAGAAATTTAATAGGTTCTCACAAATTTGTTTTTAAAGTTGATTCAAAGGTAAAAAGAATTAATTAATGGTTTAAGCAGTTTGAAACTTAGTTGCTACACACATTTGTAAGACAAAGTAATGTAACAGTATTGATTAATAATAATTTGTTAGTAATTTACCTGGTATGGGATTTCACCTAAAATGGCTACATTTCCACCTACAATCTTTGGCGTTACACGTGGTAATGTAATTGATTTGCCTGCGTTCATAATATTTTGTTACTACATTTATAAATTTAGTTTGCTAAATGTACTAAATTGAACAATCACATAGCCGATCAATTTAGATCAGCCGATCAGTTAGATTACCCACCGTGAGATTGCTCCCCATGAGCAATAAAGAATAAAGGAATTAAAAACAATAACTGTGTTATCATGGTTAGTAATCTTGTGTGCTGTCAGCTATTTATTCTAAATCTGGCGTGATGTGTACACACTCGAAGATATGTCTGTAAAATTGAATTTTAAATTACGTGAGATTAGATAAAATAGTTGAGGTTTATTGATACTTAAAATAACTTCTAATCTATTAAGATACTATCTCACAACCTATATTATCACTTTTTCCATTAATTTCTATCATTAATAAAACGTCGATAAATGTCTAGTTATCATACAATTTTCTATTATACATATACATATAATGTATATATTTATAAATCCGATAGCAAATCAAAGAAATCTTGAAATGGTTATTTCAGTGATAACAATAATTTAATAATAGAACTGTATCAAAAAAGAAATCTTGAAATAGTTATCTCAATAATTAATAAGAATTTACAAAAGACCAATCGTTTTATCGTCGCGGAATCCACTTATTGCCAGAAAGATGGGAAAAATGTATAGCTAGCGAGGGCAAATACTTTGATTGATGTATTTTTTGCTTTTGATATCAAGATAAATGAGTATTTTTAAGTAAAAAGAACCGCGAAAACTAAGCTTACTACCTAGTCAGTAAAAAATAGCGATTCTCTTCAATTTCTTACGTTAAAAATTCGCATTATACGTAATTTTATATTTTATACGCCCAAGTCGTAACTTGGTAAATTTCAGGTTTAAGAATTTAATACTGTTATGTATATATTATGTATACTTTGCATCGCGGGATTACCGGTTGAACGTGACAACAAGTTCAGTGTAATGCTAAACAAACTTACGACGTGGGAGTAACATAACAATGCACCTTGTCGAAGTTTACCACGGTTACAAACTTGGGCAATATTGTGCAATCTATAGTGAAGTATTTTAAGATCGAACTATTTGAAACTATTTCGAGTGACGTTCGCTTACGATCGGTAGTTAGAGGAAAAAGATATTTGACATATTATTAATAATAATCGTAAACGCGAAAGATTAATTGTTCACTGCATTTTTTGACAGAGGACTTAGGCGATATTGCACAATTTACTTAAACTCCGTTTTACTCCAATTTACTTAAAGCCAATTATCACTTGATGACTATTCTGCACGATCCTCACTTATATATTACAACGGTGGAAGAAGTATTTCGAATGTCTGATACTGCTTGACGAATGCAACAACTGGCATTTTCTTCACCTTCTTATAGTTTTCGATGCATCAGAGGTCAGGCTCGGATTGGGCCAGCGAGTTAACAAGATAAGCTCGATGAGCCGGTTCAAATAGAGCCGCATGGGCCAACATGAGCTTAAGAAAAGTCGGTTGTCTTTAGGTTCGCGAAAAGCACAATCGCGGAATTGACTTCGCCTTAAAATGGGACACTCTATTAAGGAAATTGCAGTAAATTGTGATGGGGCTAATTTATTTGCTGCTTCTTTTGTTTTAACAACGTACAAATTATACACACTGGTTTATTTTAATTTATTTGTTTATAAGTATGTATTGTATGAATATTAATGTATTATCATTAATCCTTTCACGTTTGTATTAATAAAACAATGAGTAATTTCAGGTGAACGAGCTATTTTTTGGTTTTGCGAATTATAATTTATTTTATTTTTACAGTCAAGACAAAATTTGCAGAACGTTTCGGATATACTTTTCAATTTTATTACATTCCTGCGAATGAATTTTTTAAAAGTAATGGTAAATTTTTTATTGATTATTGATTTAATTAATTTTAATTAATTTTAGTTTTTATAATATATATAATTGTGTCAATCTGATACAAAGTTCAAACCGCAAAAGTCTTTCAATCCGACCCTGGGCAGAAGTCATCAGAAACGTATATTATTGCATGTAGGCAAAATCCGAGCTCGATTAAATTCCGCAGCATAATGTTTCTTTTGCTCGGCAACAATCGGTTGCTATGCAACTTTTCTCATTCTATGTATACACGAAATTTCCAGAGATGACCTTTTGGCATTCTGGTTGTAATGAGATGCAAGGCTCTTTGGCGGTGACTGTTAAGTTACGCCTTCTCATTAACTTTTGAAGACTTTAGGAGCACAGCCGCGAGATGTTTGTGAATAGAGTGCGATCAAGAGGACATAGAGAAACGGCAAGATCGTCAACTTCGCTATTACTCGTCATACCGCGTTATAGAAGCAAGCCATTTAAATTTGCATGAGGTTGCGTGCTCCGACGACGAGAAGAGGAGAATGAAGAGGAGAGAAAAAGTGGAAGAACTGCTGCTGCATTTCATTACATTTCTGCATTTATCTCGCAGTCGTGGCACCCTCGCATATCGGATTAGCGATAATTACTCTCGCGGTCGTGGCGTCTTCATTATCGATTTTTGCTCGCGCGACAGCGGGCCTTTTAAATTTATTAACGCGGAAATCCTGCTCGGAAATGCACGCTTTTCGTGTATGCCACCGTTATCGTATGAAGTAGCACCGTGCCCTTATCGATTACGTCGTATCAAATGCCGCTCTCACTCCTGGGGAGTGCTCTCGCGTGCGCGCGCGCGAGTTGCTAGAACACCGAGACGGACTTATTCAAATTTGCAACAAGTACCAGTCCGATATTCTGTTGAGACATTGGAGTTTAAACTGCACGTAAATTCCGTGACGTTCTTGTTGCTCGGAGTTTCCACGCGGCGAACAGATGTCGGCACTCCGACCGGGTGGAAGACTCGAGATTCAGCGGCTTTCGGTGATTTTGGGGAGGGACGTCTTTCAGCTCCCTGAGAAATGAAGATTGACGTTACAAAAGATCAGAAAGTAACGAACCGATATACTTTTCACGCGACGTTGAAACTGAGTTGCGAAGAGGGATGAGTCGAAGATTGTGCACAAAAGGATCAATACGTTTCTAGTATAACAAATATAGATATGAGATATTGGTATAGATTTAAATTTGAATAATATATATAGATATAGATAAGATATACATAGATGTAAATCTAAATATATATAAATGACACATATGGAGGTATACAGAAATATAAAAGTATTTCTTTCCCAGACTATCGTGACAATCGCAATTTATGATAAAAGTGACTTTCTTCACGGGAAAATTATTAGATCGACAGGAATATTCTTGCCAAGAATATCTTCGGAATACGATGGGCGCACGTAAATGGATGGTATGCGCCTGGAGAAAACGAGCTTTCCATCCTCTCTCTCAAATCCAATATGTCCATGGTGATGGATTCTCGTTCAACTAGGAACGACCGAGTGCGGGGAAGCGAGACTAATCGGCGCTCCTTGCGCCGATCGCGCCATTATTCGATTCATCGTGTATCGATAAATCTTGGCCGCCTTGGAAGTTCTTAATCCACAGACTTATCGCGCTCGACGCGTTATCGGGGAGACGGACAGCTCCGAGGGATCGGCTTTCATCGCTTCCTCGTGATTAATTAATACTTGGAGTGAATTAAGTCGCACTCCGTTGCTTATGTAATTTACTCACCCCTCGGCCCGCTCTATATTTTATGCTTTGCTTCGACGATTTTCCTTCCTCCGGAGACTCTTAATTTTACCACACGGACTGCTGTTGATTTTAATTATGTACCGTCGTGTCGCGCACCTTCTCTTGATTTATCTGAATAGAAACTTCTATGATTCCTAACTCCTAATTCCTCAATTCATTTCTTCGTTTATACGTACGTATTTTGAGAATATCTGCATAATTTAATTTCTTTCTTATTTGACTTATTAAATGAGAAAGAATTTAATTTATTTCTCTCCGTCTTCCCTTCTTATTAGATTACTCGAGGAATATACGCACGTCGGTTTTTTTTAAATTTATTTATTAATATCCTACCCCGGTAATTTCGCGTTAGTTACTCCCGAGCTTTGTGTTGCTTGCGTAAGAGTAAATAGCTTCTAACGATGTAGCAAGCGTGCGGGTTCTGTCGGAGCAAAATATGGCACAACGTGGGCGCGCGCGCGCGACATGGAACCGCAAAGGATGATAACTCCCCCGGGCGCGAGAACTATAATCACAGTCGGCTTGATAACGTAAAGAGCGCGTTAGGGTTGGGTCGGATGGCGTGCGGTGGATCAATCGTCTAGTACCGTGAACAACCGTACATACGTCCGTTCAATTATAACGCCCGTAAACAGAACGCTCTCGCGAAGCAATCCATTCGGCGAGTGCTGCAAATTATTCACGCTCAGGTTAATCGATTCGTGTCGCTTAAGTATATTATTACAGCAGCGATGCGCTCAAGACACCCCTGCTAACTCGGGAGATTCAATATTACAGCCTCGTAACTCCCGTGGTAAGCGCTATATTTCACGAATAAGTGACGGAAGGACGGAAACGAAGCGCCGGATATTCGCGTCGCGCGGGCATCCTTTTCCACGCCGCCTTGAAATGCAACGCAATCCAATCCGGAGATTGAGTGTCGTTAAAACCACTCGTCTCTATACCGCCGCAGATTTCGTCCGTGATCTTTTTCATTCCTTAAAGTGGCCCGGGATTCTCGATATACACGCGGTTATTTATGACGACAGAGAAGCGTATAATGCGCTTCTTACTGCGTCCCTGCAGCATGCAGGGAAAGGAAAGATCGACGATTCTTCTTCATCAATTTTCCATGTGCATGCTCTCGGCCGTTATATTTTACTTTGCATATTTGCGACTGTCTCTTTAAACTTTGATATTTTTCAGCAAACCGCAGAATCTGAAAATCCTTCTAAGGAGATTCCGGACTTCTAAAAAAAATTCGGAGAATTTGCATTTTTGCCTCGATGCACACGCTTCAATCTCTCTACCTTAAATTTTCAAAATTTATTAAAGATTTCACCCATCAATTTTGGAGTTGAATGCTGTTTCGCACTGCGCTACTTTTATGTACGCTGTTTGCGCTTTTAAGCTCCAACAAACTTAAATTCGCGAAAGGAAAAAAGTATGTGTGTAAAACGCAATAGTAGGAAAAGAAGTTATTTCCTCGGTAGGAAATTCTTCTTCGATAAAATTAAAGTTTGTTCACGTAATACAGCGCGATGTATACCTATGTATTCGCTCTGAAAATCGTGTATGTACTATACATACGTTTGCGTAGAAAGCTGTCGGGATCGGATCGTTTTTAACGCGGAAAATGGAAAGGGCGTCGCACGGAGCTCCCTCGCGATTTTTCTCTTCGAGAGAGAAAGAGAGACTTCCCTTCGCGATCCGCGACACGTCTACGAGCTGGTACCTCGGTCTCGTGCCGTGAGATGGATTTGGACGAACTCAAACGCTTCCCGTACCTTGTTCATAACATGGGACATTGATCGTTCGTCGAGTATGGTGGGAAAAGTGATATTCGCGCAGGAAACGTTTCCTTCGAGAGGTATAAGGAAGTTTTCTGATAACAGGAACACACACGAGTGCGTCTCTCATCGTTGCTGCTCACGCGCGGCTTCCACTCTTCTCGACGGAGATGCATTACGACCGTTCTCTCTCTCTCTCTCTCTCTCTTTTCTCCATTTTCTCCTCCTTTCCGTCTCTACACACATTCCGTCGGCGAACTTGATGAGAAATTCTATGAGCGCGATAGCGCGGCTGTAAATGCGACGCGACGCTTTTCCGGCGTATCATCCCTCACACCGCGTTCACATTGCGTCCGCTCGGTTTTTCTCGCTTGCAGCATCCTCGCTTCTTCTCGCCCAATCCTGCATATTTTATTGCACTCCTGTGCCCAGTTTTCGGGCTATTAACCGTCATAACTATGCAGTTTTATCTCGCGATGCATTTTCGTTAGCTGTGCGGATAACAAATCCAATGGACGCTTTTCGCGATATTTATTGTTAACACTTTATTTAATTTACGTTTAAATGCTCGTATAAATGTTGTCACTCTTTTTCCTCGTTATAAAATGTTTTTTGTGTATCGCTGAAAAGATTTATTTTTTTTTTAATCTACCCTTTATATTAATACAAAAAGAAGGTTGATTGAAAAAGTCACTAACACACAAATATTAAATTTTAGCAATAAATTTTAGCTAGGCTCAATGGCGTGCTGAGCTGTTTTAATAGACGCTATACCGCGTTATATATACGAATCAGGGTTGGGTAATACTTTTTTGTAATTAAATTCAGTTAATGGTTTATAAAATTAATTTAGTTACGTTAAAAGTTACATGAATGAAAAATTGAATAAATTAAAAGTTAGATTGTATTAAATTAAATTAATAGTTATATTTATAAAATATTATTTACATTAAATTAAAAATTTGTAATTTTTTAAAGTTAAGTTATTCAAAACAATTATGATATGGATCATCAAAAACATTTAATTTTATTTGTAAATTAAGTTTATATAAAATAATAAAAAATATC
Organism: Solenopsis invicta; assembly: GCF_016802725.1. NCBI lineage: Eukaryota > Metazoa > Arthropoda > Insecta > Hymenoptera > Formicidae > Solenopsis > Solenopsis invicta. The sequence goes on from NC_052665.1 coordinate 8,227,761, forward strand.
GTTTTTTTATGTGAGAATGTATTTTTTCTTTTATAATTCTTTTTCTTTACATAGATAAATTTTTAACTTGGGAAAAAAGCAGGTTAATAAATTAAAGTTTATGTGTTTTACAAATAATTAATTAAAATTAAAAATTAAATTATTTAAAATTAATTACAATAAATTAAAAGTTAACTATTAACTTTTTAATTTTTATTATTTAACTTCTAACTTTTTAATTTATTACTACTCAACTTTGAAACGAGTAAATATTTTCCTGAATGCGACGTGAGTCTCTACATCATTTGAACATGTCACGGAAGGAATTCGCACAGTGAGAAGATGAATCGAGTTACATGCTTATCAAATATTTTTCGTGTTTACATCGCCGCAATTATTAAGGAATTTGTGTACGGTGTGCATTGCGGAATGACACGCTCAGCAATATTACTTATATAATTTATGATTACAGATGCAATCAAAAGGATATTATTTCAGTGATTTAATGATGTGCTTAATAAACATTCTTTGCGAAATTGAAACTCCAAGAACGAACACAATGCGCAAGTTTCATCTATTTCGCTTTAATAGAAATTTTAACATAATCAATATGTATGTCTTTTATAGAATTAGTGTACATTCAGGTTGGAATTGCTTGACAAGCATTTATGACAGTTAAATTGTATGCTATTATATTATACAGATTATACGCATTATGCACATTGTGTCCTCATTTATTCAGTTTATTATTTACTTGATTTACCAAATATATATAATGTCCGTCATAATTAACATTGCACATTAATTTTATCAAAACAACATGAAAATATTTAAATGGCGTATAGCATAGATACGCTTAATTATATCAAACTAACAATAAGACTTTTGTCGCGAATGAACTTTACAAAAAGCTCTAGTTATCTCTCATTGATGATAATCTTGATATTACGTAAGAGGGAACTTGAGTTGGTCGAGAAAGCTCGTCTAGATGGAGACAAAGATGCTTTCTTTGTACCGCTCTATGGGTAACTCGTGAAAAGCTTTCCCAGTTTGCGAAAGCTTCGCAAGCACTAGCCTGTATTATCGGTGGAAGTCCTCTTTACCTACCTGTGGGATCTTATCAAGGGACGCAGTAGCACCAAAAGTACATAATATTATATCTTCTTATCAACTGTAAGTGAAGATTTTTGTATAAACATTTCTTCTACAAATGAGATTAAATAATAAAAAAATACATATTACCGTAAAATGTAAAGAGGAATACCAAAATTAATAATTATTGTCAATTTTCTGGACGGATAAAATTTTATGTTTTACATAAAAAGTTGTATAGTTGTGAAATGAAACTGATACAAGAGGACGCTGCGGAAAATTGCTGCGAGCTTTTCACAACTCCTACTATTTCATGTTTACCTAAGAACGTAAAAAATAACAATTCTGAAAAGCCCAGCGTTTTACGATTACATTATTAATAAATAACATTAAACTAATAACAGAAATGTTGGAAAATTATGTAAAACTACAAGCGAGTAATGTAAATGTCTATCGTGTAAATAAATTACACACACAATCAATATTTTATATACAAAGTAATTTGTAATAATAATTAACTTTTATAATAGTTTTACGAGAGTTTACGTTGCGTTTCTCGCATGTTTTGACATACTCTCGTGGATACTCGTATAAGGAAAGCAATTTGCATATCCGTTTGACTTTGCATCCCTCGCCTAAAGCGGCTATAACTGCGCGCGGAATCGCCGATTCAAGTTGATGCGCGATTCCATCGAGGGGCCTCTAGAGAAACTAATTGGCCGGTCAGACCTTCGCCACAAGACCGTATCCGTAGTTGCGACAATGCAATTTACATATACGTCGTGATCCCTTCACCGTCGAAACCTCAATTCTGCCCAGGAAACGAAGGACTGCTCCTTTCGAGGGGCTCAAAGCCGTTTAGGAATATTCATCCGGAATCATTAGTTACGTGACTATTCGTCAAATGAAACGCAAAGAAGATTTGAAAAAATTCTAGATTTTTATGATTGAGAAATTACGTTAATGTTTATATTTCTAGAGATTAAAAATATATAAAGGATAAATGCAAACAGACAAGCTCTATTTTTATTATTGCTTGTGACGCATTTAATACAAGAGTTTGATAATAATCAAGGTTACACGATAGTTACTAAGCTTTAATGAAGTTTCAATAAAATATTTAATTAGCATAATTAAATATTTGAAAATTTATTAAATATGTAGTAATTATTTGGTAATCTATGAATACTATTATTATATTTGGTTACTGTTAATTCAATTAATATTCTTAAATAATTGCTTATATAAATATTCAATAATAAATATTGTTAAATATTTTGTTATACAAATTAAACATTTAATTCAAATTATTTCAATTAAACCTTTATTATTATTATTAAATTTTTTGGAAGGTAATTATTGTAACATTTGTGTCTTACGCGATATGTGCGGAAAATCGACTTAAACGAATGCTGTGAGATAAAACTTTGATATCTAGCGTATCGCATTTATGTTCTAATTCAGCCAACTTACTTATAGAGACAATCCTGACAGTTTATTGCGGATTTAGCATCAAGGCCAACGACCCGATAATTTCGAATACCATCATAAAAATCTAATGTGCAATTTATTATTACGACACGAAAACGCGAGACGTTTTATCGTTCCGGACCGCTCTTCCCGCGCTAGTAAGCTTTACGTCGAAGCACACTTTTGCCAGACGTAAAGATAGAATCCCCGAGGTACCTTCTGATCTATCTTCCGCCGACAGTTCTTCCCGACTTCCCTTCTGCCGCATAACCATTCCTAGTTGCTCTTATTTATTTCTATCCGCCGCGTGGAAAAATTCTTCTCTTCCCGGATCCTTGTTTCGTTTAACGATCGTGCTTCTTGCCAGAAGAATTGTAGGACTTCGCTGGAAGAGTTAGTAAACTTGGCTTGTGAATGCTTTATGTTATATACGTTGAGTTCGGATTCGTGAAGAAGAAATGTTCGAAATTAATATTCGCGTAACAATGAAACGGGATTTTGTACCGCGGGACAAAACGGGAGGGATCGTTTCGATGACCTCACGATTACTATAAAATTGTCAATTGTAATTTTTTTTATGGAACGCGCAGAAACTTTTAATGAGCGCGACGATAATGTCCCTTTGTATACGTTTGCTTACAACGCTCTAAAAGCAACGTTTGGTTAATAGCGTAGACGTTCACGATACAGAAGCTTCTAATCTACCTTCGTGAAAAGGTAGATTGGAGGTTTCTGTATCGTGAATATGAATTTGTAACAGTTTAATCAAAGAGTTCCTTTCCTTAATGGCGTTTTATATTATTTCAATGATATCGGAATCTTTTGTGATATCTTCGCTGCGCATCTTTGGCGAAAATATTAGCTTTCATAAGAATTTTCATTAAATTGGAACGCGATTTAGGATTTCGCGCGCGTTTGCGAATGAAAGGCGCCTCAATCTCGCTCGCTCTCTCGAGGGTCGGGAAACGGTTATTGCTGCGGTTATCTTGAACATCCCGCCTGTGCGGAGCTTTTTTTCTTCACACAAGATCATGGGACAGACGAGTCTCCCTAGGTAAAGTCTCCAACTTCCTTTTCTTAAACTGTACTTGCCATTCATCTGTTATTAAGGAAATCAACTTCCGCTATGTATAATTTTAACGGCTATTAACGTCAACGTATTTATAATTACTATTTGAATCGCATCTTAAGAGCGCATCATCTCGAGATATTCAAAATGAAGATTTATCTTTTGAAACGCGGTTTAAAATATTTGAAACTTGTTTATTTGTACCCTGCATAATACATGGAATCGTAATTTATTTATGCAAATAACTAAGCGTTAAATATGATCGGAGTCTAAATGTTTGTTGCCTAATTTTATTTTATATGTAATTCGCAACTATTTTCAGTTTTATAAACTACGCGCCAAACATAATCAGACTCGACATGCAATTATAAACTGAAACTAAACATCATAGCACAAATTTGATAATAATGCTATTAGCAACTTAAAAAACTATAAATAATTTACGAGAAATGTAATTCCAAATTAAATTGTAAATTAATTTAACAATAATACTACTTCGAATTCTGGCAGGGATTATATTTCTCGTAATAAATTATTTACAGTATTTTAAACTGCTAGTAGCTTCATTTTTTTCTCTTTTGAAATACTGATACTATTGTCATTGGTAGGTATATCGACAGTAGAAATTCCAAAATGTATGTAATATTTGTGTATGCAATATTTGCTATTTATTAAAATATACATTTTTTTTAAGCGAATCTCGTTTGCTGTTGTTTGTTTACTAAATTGTAAGCTAAAAATGTCAGTTATTTTAAATTTTGATATTTATTGATGTTATAATACATATTTTGATAGTAATAATCTTCATAAAATTATAGTACTTTTTACTAATGCAAGGAAAGTGTTGAGTGCGCGTAATGAATTACATAATATAAAATACATTTAATGCGTATTTTCAAATTTATTACACCTATATTTGAACGTTTAATTAAACAGATCGATTCTTGATTTCACTGTGTATTAAGTATCAAGATTAATTTATTTACTTCGTTAATTACAATATTTCAAATTATTGAATGTTCATTGATCCAGTCGACGTATGACGGCACGTGTGTATATATTTGAGGATATTTTGGGTTACCGCAACCACGGTACAACCACGACACAATTCCTACAAGTTGTCCATTGACAACGAGAGGACCACCGGAATCGCCCTAAAAAATACAAATTCTCTAAAGCTAAAAATACATTTGGTTAGAAAAAATCAATTTCGCAAACAGTATTATTTTTTACAATTAAAAATTTATTTGTTAAAGTTTTGTTGCAAAGGTAACCTGTGTTATTTCCGCTTTGTTATTTTAATGAAATACATGGTTTATCATAACGGACTCCGGATTCCATACCGGATTAACCGTTGGCTGAGCAATCTTGCTGTTAATTAAATTAAATCGACAAAACGTAACAAAATACCGAATATGTTAATAAACAATAAAATCGTCAATCCAGTACGTAAACAATCAACGTAATAAGTGATACCATAAATTAAAATATTATAATTATCGAGCGCTTTATATTTATATACGCGTATAATACACATTGTTACTTATCGAGGATCTGAATCGCTTAAAGTGCTAACTTTATATTAAAACAATGTGACTAGAAGTCATTAGGAATAATATCAAATTAAAGCTTCGTGGCGAAAAAAATAATCCAAGCTCAGTTAATGACTATACTTGGGCAGACAGCGTAAAATTTGTATATGCGATTAATAACTATTAACAGTGATGTATCACGACGTTTTACGGAATGTTAATAGCTTACGTACGTGGCAAAATCCCTTTAATTTGGTTGGGTCATTTGCACAGATTTGTGTGCTGTAAATCTGTCTATTTGTCAGGTTGTATATTTCTTGGCAGGTAGTTTGCTTAGTTATTAAAATATCTGTGATGTATAAATTATTAGTTCTCTTTCCTCTAAACTGCAAGTATAAATATACATACACATGTAACTTACAAAAGTAATTTAAGATGCGATTCTCAAAAAGCGAGCATCCGAGAGTTCAAATAGTTAAATTCTCAGCAAATAATATAATTGCTATATAACATATACGTAAATATATACATATATTGTGTTACATCTATGTAAAGTGACAGATCGATATTCCAAATTGTTAGGAGACTTACCGATAGTCTGCCGAACCCTGAAACGACTGCATGTGATCCGGCACGAATAATTTGATTTTGTTTCGGTAACGTGACGGGACGCACCAAAAAAGAAAATACCAAAGGAGTTTTGAGCTGAAAACAATTTTCCCATATACTCTTTTTTAGAGTTTTAATTTTCAAATTGTTTATTTAAAGTAGTAAAACTATATGTGTTGATTGTTATCGTACAAATTCTACGTTACCTTAAGTAAAGCGATATCGTGGATCCATGAATTAGTGCGGTTGTATTTTTGATGTATGTAAGAGGATTTGATTAGATGCACCGCATGCGGTTTTCGTAGATCTATTAATCCCACATTGACTGAAATGTCCTTAATGTCTTTACTATAAAAAATATCATGTAGAACGTATTTTTGTATCTACAATATATTTTATACTACTGAAATAATTTCTTTAGATTCTCACGTTTTTATACAGTGAGCGGCGGTCAGTACGTATATCCGGTTAATTATAGATTCACCGCAGAAATGATGTTGTGTTTTAATTCTTTGAAGAGAAACCTGAAATCATATATTTTAATAACAATCTCATGTGCTCGTTATTTTTAAAGAATATAATGGTATAGAAAAATAGGTCACTAAACGAGCAATTAAAATGATATAACGATAATCATAATATTAGTGAAGTATTTTCTTTAATGATATCTTCTCATGTAATAATTTGATAATGTCGTAGTCCAAAAAGTAAGATCAAATCTTGTCATTTTTCATTTTGTGATGTAAAATATTGCGATTATATGCATATAAAAACACTGACGTTCAACAATCTCAATTCAATATTACTAAATTATCTTTCTATACCACTTTATAATATATTTTCGTACAACAGAGTATAAAATTTTTCACACGTTTATTTTTAAAATTGTCTGAGATTTAAAAGAAATTAAATTATGACGTAATCATATTAAAACTCAGATGCTACATACATTTTTAAGACAAAGTAAATAATGTAATAATATTGATAATAACTTAGCGACTTACCTGGTATGGGATCTCACCTAGCTTAGCTAACCTTCCTACTACAATTGCAATCATCGGTTCTAAATGTTGTAGTGTAGTGTTGTAATCTTGTAATGTTGATGTGCCTGCGTAATATTTGTTATTACATTTATAAATTTAGTCATAATAAAGTACACTATCATTAAGGCGATCAATTTAAATCGACCGAGCAATCTGTTAAATTACTCACCATGACCAATAACGGATAAAGAAACTAAGAGCAATAACTGTATTATCATGGTTAGTAATCTTGTGTGATGTTGTCAGTTAATTATTCTAAATCAGATGTAATGAGTATACACTCGAAGATATATCTATAAAATTGAATTTTAAATTACGTGAGATTAGATAAAATAGTTCAAGGTTTATTGATACTTAAAATAACTTCTAATCTGCTAGGATTATCTCATCAATTATCATAGTTTTCTATTATATATATACATTCTATAACAAATATATCAATGAAATTTAGAACTAGCTATTTTAATAATTAATAATGAGTAAAAAAAATGCTCTACAATTTCTTGTGTTACATATTTGTATTACATTTCATTTTATACTTTGTTCGCTTTTCGTTCCCCAAATCGCAATTTCGTAAATTTTAGATTTAAAAATTTAACACTTTTACACATATATCAAATAACTTTGCATCGCGGAATTACCGGTTGAACGTGACATGCAATACATCAAGTTGAATTTAATGCTAAACAAACTTGTGAAGTAGAGTAACATAAAAATACACCTTGTCGAAATTTACTGCGGCTATAAATTTGGATATTATGGTATAATTTATAATGAAGTATTTTAAAAAAACCAAAATCTTTAAAACTATCAAGTGACGTTCATTTACGTTGAATAGAGGAAGAAATATTTGAGATATTGATAATAATAGAGTAATAATAATAGATGCAATTCGCGAAAGATTATTCACTTCATTTCTTACCACTGAGAATTTCGATGATATTGTACAATTTATAGTAAAATCGGCTCTTTCAAAACCGATTACCACTTAATACTATTCTGCACAATTCTCACTTATATCTTATAACAAAGGAAGAGAAGAAATATTTGGGATGTCGTTGATACTAACAATCACGTTAGTTCACTCGAATAAACCGACTGGCATTATTTTCACCTGTTGTAGCATTCGATGCAGCAGAGGAAAGAGAGGCTCTGAGTTGTCAATCGAATCATATATCATTGCAGAGTCAGGCAAGCAAAATCCAAGCTTGTTCGAATTCTGCAGTGTAATACGTTTTTTACGACAACATTCGATTGTCATGCAACTATTATACATATATTTTTTTATTCTAACAATAAGTATACATGGAGTTTTCAGAAATAATCTCTAGAATCACATCGTTGTATGTACTTAAGTAGACCATACAACTTTTACCTAAAACATTTTTTTCAATTGCTTGTTTTCAAAATATTCTATTGTTTCGTAATAAAATTTATACTATTTTAAACATCAAGTATGTCTAACTTCATATTTATACAATTTCTTTTAATATTTGATTGATGGAATATACCCGTAAAATATTTGATACTTACAAATTTATACCCATTATATTTTTGGTTATTAGTACTTGCAATAGATAAAATAATGCAGATAAAATACTTTTAAAAATTATAAAAACTGAAAATATGTATACGATTTACGATTTACGATTATTTATATAAAAAAATATTAGGCAACAAAGATACAATTTCCAACTCTACTTGGCGTTTTCTTATATACTTGTTTTCTTATTTGCTTTCTAATTCTTGGTTATTTGTATAATTATAATTAAACGATCTAATTTGACTTATTATTGCTTAATTATATATTTATCAAAAGTGTAATTAAATTTAATTGAACACAGTTTCTTTCGGGACATAAACTGTTAAACGCTATAGATTGGAAAGTACTTAAGAAAAAATAATTTTATTTATTGCTTTGGAAAGCACCAAATCAAAATACTTTGATGTATCTACAATAAGTTTTATCAACTTTGAAGAGCTTTTGTAACTGGAAGGTTTTGTAACTTGTTCGAAGCGCGTTCTCTCGCTTCTACGGCTATTCATATTTTAAAAAATCGCTTTTGTGACTTATTCGTCTCGGTCTCTCCAGCTTGACGCAAGTGTGCGAAAGCTCTCCCTTGAGAATCTGCGGTATAATAACGTTGACACAGACGACGTGACGCACTAAATAGGCACCCGCCGCCCCCTCTTTTCATCCCCATTCTCATTCTCATATTTCGCGCCCGCGCTTTCGCTCACATTTCTCATCGCAGCCTCCTCAAGACGTCACGCCGTAAATCCATCTCCCACGCGCTGTATATTTCTTGCGGGTTACGTGCATTATTACGATTCCTACGCGCGCTACGTGGTTCCGTTTCCATATTAGTCGGTGCGCGATCGGCAAGATGAACGTTTCAGACGTTGCACGGCTTTCAAGAGTTATGAGCTGTCAGTCAAATTATTCAGTCAGACTGCACTTGAATTTCTTCCGGACGTTTGATGCCAACCTCGAGCTATTAAAAATGTTAACGTTCGTGTGTTTTATGTATTGACACCTGTATCGTGTTATACCAAATGAAATACAAGAACAAACCTTCGTCTTTTCCCGTCAGTCATTGTCTTTCAAATGAATAATTCCTGCTGTTCCTGTATACGTAGACGTAATATGTAGGTCTCTTGCGCTTCTCTCTCGCAAGATATTTCGGATTCATCTTCAATTACCCAGCATACGTTATAATCGTACTTCCATAAACCTCCTCAATTGCTACATTTGGGGTGCTTCTCTGTACAGCAAACAAGTCACAGCTAACGACAGTGCCAATGATAAAACGTTCATGTAACGGAGTAAAACGGATACTAAATTACAACAGTTCGATTTAAATGAGAAAAGATGCTTCTCCGCAAGAGAAATTTAATATCCTTCGACACGGTGTTTCTATTATCGCTCTTTCCGGTTTACCCCTCGACTTTCAGAGGGTGCTGTATCATTTTACGTCGTTCTTCAGCTGGTGATTCCACGGGGTGAACGCGAGGGTGTCGCGCAGGCTCAATCTTACAGCGAGAACAATGGAGGCGTCGTATGCATTGACGAAAGTCTTCTGTCAACCCTTTGTAGATCCAATGTGATTCCTGTTACATCGGCGACGACAACGGCGCGATGAAGCGAGGGCTGAGAGTGGCTCCCAATGTCATTCTACCAAACGGCGGGGGTGGATGGTGCTGTAATTCTTAATGGACGCGCTTTCGTTCGCGGTATTGCGCCGCCGTCCTCGCCACCGAGGCTATTTACGACCATTTATTTAATTGATTCGTCAAAGTCTACGCGATTAATGCGTCGCAATGAAAAGGCGTCGGTTTTTCACTTCTTGCCCAGGACTCTGTAAAGCGTGGCGTTAGAAATTATCGGATAGTATGCAAAAAAATTGAGTATTTTTTTTAAGATACACGTAGAAAAAAATTGGTATTAAATCAACAATTCTTTTTTTTTTTGTACAGAAGCAAGAATATTAAATTTTCTTGAAAGAATTTATAATTTTAAACTTAAAGAAATTTAAGAAGATTTTATATTCTTGTTATTCTTGTTTATATATGAAACAATCAATTGTTAATTTGATATTTTTAAATTTTCTATGAACTAAAAAAGAAATTTGGTAATAATAATTAAGCCTAATTCCTAAGTTTTGATGAAATAATTTTTATTAAATATCCCATTAATATAACCAGATATTTAATAATATCTAATTGTTTGATGATTGTTTTTAGTAATCGATTGGTTAATGTTACATTTTTGGTTATTTTTAATATAATTATTGAGTATTACTAAATATTTAAATATAGTAATCAAACATTTAATTGAAATTATTTTACCAAAGCTTAATTATTATTAGCAAACTCTTGTTCTCAGAGTATAAAAAACTTTTAGAAAATTAGAATTGCGCTTTGTTCATGGTTTTCGTTTAAATAAAGTAACAATTTATAATTATTAATGAAATTAAATTAAAATGAATATTTTATATGGTTTAAATCGTAGCTAAAAGCGCTCGTGAAGTAGCAGATTGGTTTCTACGCGAGGGCTACTGTGGACACAGGTGTGCCCGGTTCGTGTCGTTTTCACGGCGAATTTAAAGCTACCCGTATCAATCCGTGGAAAACCAGTTTAGGAGCCCGTTCATTTCTGTCCCACTCTAACGCGATCGCGTTAAAACTCAATAAAACGCTCTGCGAATTCAATGAAGAAGGATTCGCGTTGACGATAGGTTCTTTCTTTCGTCTCGTCGTCGTGATGTCGGGACGATCCGTAGACGACTATACGATAAAGAATTCTCCCAAAAGATTCCGATTCGACGAAATCGTGGGACCCGTGTACGCGGTCCCTCTCCCCATACATATGTATGACCGATACATATGTACGTCGCCATTGCCAAACTTCTCGGGGGAAAGTTTCGGAGTCTCGACGCGACGAGCCGACGGATACCGACGGTGAATTACCAACGTAGATAGACTCCCCGGCCATCGTCCGAACGCGCGTGTACTTCAACTCGCCACCAACTTGCGGCCGGACAGAGCGGATCTCCCGTCGTGACGGACGATGCTGTCGCGTCTTGAAATTCAAAGCGTTTTATCTGCAACGCTCTCGACAGGCAGAGGGATGCAAGGGTAAAACCGCAGACCGAAATATGACCTGTCCTTGCGCCTCCTTGCGCAAGAATAACGTCACAATTTCAGCGCGAATCTAGCAGGAAACAACGTTATTATATTACATTAAGTGATTTTTTGGTGATTGCTAGAGATACGTATACCAAGATTGTGTTGTGGGTAAGAGTGGAGCTTATTTCTGTATCTTCTTCTCTTTCTTCTATTCCATTCTATACCATTTCTCTTTGTTAAACAGCTAGTCATACCTTTACTACTCAAACCAAACATGCAAAAACATACTGTTAACGATGTCATAAAATTTAATGTAATTTTAAGTTACACATTAAATTCAATGTATCTACAACTGAAAAGTCTGCGCATGAAATTTAGTGCAATATTAAATTTACATTAAATGTTTTTAAAGCGGAAGTGTCATAGAAAATGGCTTAAACCGGAAGTGCCACGGGAAGTGGCTTAAACCAGAAGTACCACAGGAAATCACTTAATGTACCTGTTTAAAATTTGTTTCCGTTACAATACATTAAATTAAATTCTGCTGCTAATTTTTAATATTATGGTATTTTAGTTACTATACTTAATTCACGCAAAAAATTGCCTGTTGTGCGACACAGATTTATCACGATTATTGTAAAGAAATAATCAGTGTCAATTTTGTCGACTATGTTAAATATGTAATAGCACTTTTCTAAAATTTACCCAGCAGCATTGATGTTTTTTATGTCAATTATTTCTATTATTTTTAATACAAACATATTTATTAAAAAATAAAATTTAATCATAGATTTTGTCTTGCCTTTCGTACAGTCTAATGGCATGTACCTTTCGCGTAAAGTAGAAATGAGTTCGAGGATGGCCGATGCTCGCCGCGCCCAACGTTTCCCTTTTCTACTGCACGCGGTAGGTAATCCTCGAGTCAGACTAAGCACCGCCGCTCCGCCCGACGGTCGCGCTCACCTGTAAATCATGGCAGAAACTGCCGGTGGTACCAACAAGGACAGCCTCTTTTCAAGAGAGGTCTCTACATCAGGTTCGCTCGCACAGAATCGCGCCGGGCTCGTATATTACCTCCCAATGTTGCACGGCCACGCACCTCTCACGCTTCCCATTTTTCCCGCAGTCCAGAAGTGGATATCGAGACGCTGGAGTTTACCACCGGCGGGAGTAGCTCCCGGGGATTTCGGGGGCAATAAAGATCTCAAAAAGATCGGCCTTGGATGAAATGACTCGTTCGATTGACAGGCGATAAAGGTAGAGATAGGGATCGTTTTGCGGCGATTACTCTCGAAAGTAGAAAGTTCATCGGACGTTAGAACAATATTTGAATTTTTTATATCAGAAAACTTTAATTTGCTAGCGTGCTCGTACTTGTATATTTAATATTATTTCTTAAAATATTTTTTAAATATATAATATAAAATGTTTTTAAGTGCTTTCACATCGATAGTTTTGTTCGCGTTGTTTGCTTTAGAATAATAAGTTGCTACTTAAAAAAAAATATGCAGCAAAATATAATGAAAACGTTGAGAAATAATTATTTTAACATTAACTAATTAAAAAAAGAAATAATAAAAACATTACAGTATTTAATTTTAAACTATCGCAAATATTAGATAATACAGGTAAGTAATTTTATATATCATAAAAGTAAAAAGCGCCTCGTTTAAGATAAGTTTTTACTTTATGCTCTCTTTATTGCAATCAAGGAAAGGAGATTGCAGCCAAGAGGACGAGCACTTACCGGAGAAATAAAGAAGGTTGTTTAGTCCATAAAGGAGGGTGCCACGCGGGAGAACCAAGCATTAGGTGCAGCTTAGGGATCTACGACGATAGCGATTCTAACACCTGGGTGTGCCATTAAAAAGTCCCCCTTTTCCACATCATCGTAACCATATATAACTTCTTCCGATACTTTCGCGAACTCGAGAGAACTCGTCGCGAAGGGTTCTCGCACGTGCTTGTCCATCGACGAGATAGATTCCGAATGTTCTTATACATGTGTGAGCGCTACCGCGGTGAAGCTTAAGCGGAAAAACAAGAGAGCTTCCATTTCCGCAATTCTTCCATGGGAATCGACGAATGCGAAACATCAAAACCTGCGGGCGGCGACGCTGGCACGTTGTGACGGAAGGGAAAAGACAATAAAAATTGCTAAAAGCCGTAGTGTTCTTTCAAGCAGACTGGCTCCTCGCGCTTGACGATTGATTTGCGTGGCACTGTCGATAAAACTTCGAAGTGTTTGTTCGATGGATTTTTTGGGATCAGAATTGATGGGTGGCGTTTGCCGTTGATATTAAAACACCCTATTAATACGAGCCTCACGCAGCGGCCGTTGGTCATCGACACGCAGCCGGCAGTGACGTTCGGCCCTTTAATTATCACCGATAAATCATCACGCCATATCGCCCTTTCCGTTTGGTTAGCCTTATTTTTTTGCTTTTGTAAACAAATAGCCTAATTGAGGAAGTTCTCTACGTTCCGCTCCTCGGTCAGTCTTTCTCGGCGTATATTTCCTAGAATTACTTTCGACGTGATAAAAGCGCTGAAATATCAGTAATAATATTGAAACGTGATTTTTTTGATACACACGATTTTTGCCATTTCTTTATAACGTTTTCGTATATTTGCGGCGCCAAACAAGCTTCCATTAAAGGATCTCTTTCGAGGAGCCTCGGAGAAAAAAGTACGCTGATGGTCAGCGAGAAGAGCATTTCAGCACGTATATCTCACACTGATTCACCCTGACGTTCAACCGTTACGCTGTTTGGAAAAGAAACGCGACGGACGTTCGGCCCTACCGTCCGCATTTCCTGCGAATGCGTATTTATTCGTGCGTGCGCCTGACGCCGGCGGGCGGGTGCGTATTGTTGCGAAATTATCGGCATTGTCATGCGCGACTCGATTTATTTTGTCTATTCGGCGGAAAAGTGCTTTCATTTCGCGCGACCGGCGCGGCGGGAAGGGAGGAAACCGTCAAAACCGTAGAAAAGGAGAGACGGACGGATCGTGTCATGGAACGAACGGAGAACGGGCGTGCGTTGCTCTCGCCCCAGGCGTTCTCCGATGACAAAAGCTCTTAATTCGACAATGCGTCGAAAGGGGACAATGGTCGACTTTCGGTAAATAATGACTCCTTCGATCCTCTCCATACTAAAATTCTTCCAGTCCTCCGCCTTCGCAAATACCATTCTACGTTGAAACACCGAGCGGTGATTTTAACATCGCGTAAAAATGACACGAATACACGCGCGTGTAACGAGCGAGAGATGGGAACGCAGCAACAGAAATCAGCAACGTTAGACCGAACTGCGACTTTTAGATAATAAGCATTCGGTTTGCGATTCCTGTATTCTGCGGTTTCCGAGATTTTGCCGAATCCCTGAAGTAATTAAGGAAGGGAAAATTAGGATTTTCTTTTTTTGCTAAGATTACACCGCGTCGGGAACGTGATTCGACCGAGCGAGTGAGCGAGCGAGCGAGCGAGCGAGCGGGTGGGCGAACGACGAAGAATTCGAAATCGGATTAGCGAGAGCGATGGGACGCTCGATTTCGTTCCCGCCTGTTTCGACGCTTTCATTTTTCCGTCCCTCGAGCGTCGGCCAGATATTTGCATTACAAATACACCTTCACCGGGGTTTGTCTCGTTTCATTAAATTCGCTTTTTCTTCGAGACGCACCTCTTCCGCGCTCCCGGTCTGTCTTTCCGCCGTCATGAATGTACTCCCGCATTCATCCCCAGCCTAGCGCGAAAGGGTTTGTATTAAGAATTTTAATATATACCGCGGGAAAAAGTTTGTCACCAGTTTCTTCGTCGAACAGAGACACCGTTTGTTCCGCGGACGTGAGCCGAAATAAGATATCACAACGTTAATTATTAGTCGACAAGTGCCGCGGAAGGTTCCTCTTGCGATCGCTTCTGCTTGTTAATGATCGCCTCGCTGAGAAGCTGTCGGCTACACGACGATAATAAATTTTAATTTTTGCAGGAACACATAGATTGCCTGGTAAATTATGAAATAGATATTAATATTAATTTTTAATAAAGGAAAGTCCGACACAGGTCTTCTAAAACAACCTCTTGCTTCTTGAAAACTAAACATTGCATTTTATTAATACTGGTGAAAACATGATTTGCTTAAATAATTAAGGAAGTACCCGGATTCATATTTCTGTAGCTTTTTCATATGAATTTTGCTACAAACGAATTTAGAAGTGAGAATAAAATTTTCACGACTTTTATGTACATTAACTTTATATTTTGTACAGACAACTTATGTTAAAGGAAAAGAAAAATCATGATTTTGGGGCTCTTTTTGTCAGGGGCTCATTTTTGCTTATTTTACACTCAATTTTATAATTATAAAATTCGAAATAATATAAAAATTACTATTTTATCTGATAAACACTTTCTTGTTTGCATTTATGTATCCAAAGTTTTATTTTTAATTTTTGTTTAAGAAATACAAATTCCAACAATAAAGTGTTAGTATTTATGGTGACCTGCCTTATATTAATTTTTGTATATTATTCTATTAACAAAGACATTTCAAATAACAAACCTTCCGCTTGTGTTTCACGATAAGCTGCGATTCCCATGCCGGATTTGCTCAATCGCGGATATTTACTCGCCGCAAATCTTTATTTCTCGAGTTCGCCCCGATGGTAATCGCGTACGTGCCGCGCGATCAGATGCTCCGATCAGAAACGGTTACGCGGATTTGTTCGTTATATCGACGTCCCGGTAGTTATATCCTGACGAAATTGAGATACGATCGGTCGGTTCTCCCCCGCGGCCGGCCCGGCGAGCGATGGCACGGCGTGCAACGCTAACGTGAATTATGGAGCTCGCGTGCCGCGCGATACGCAGGTGGCAGTCGAAAGATACGAAACGCCATCATTTTTGGCGCGATGTATTTACGTGGGAACACGATCTTCCTGAACCCTCCGCGACGATCTTCCTGAACCCTCCGCGCAATCGGATCGGTATGCTCTACGAGCGTACACGCAGGACGACGATGATCTACGGCCGTGCCAGATCGAGACGCCTCTCGAGAGAGGTCACGAGTTCACTAGATCAATACCGTTGTAATGCCGCGATATTGTTGTAACGCAAAAAAAAATTTTTTTTCCAATCAAGTTAAAGTCTATCCTTTTTCAACAAAAACATTGAGGAACTATCAGCTTTTGAATTGTGCAAAAAGGTTTGTCGAGGACTGAGCTAAAAGAGTGACAAATATAGTAATAAAATTTTATTCTTGTTTAAATCAATTTTATTCTCTCGTTCCCTCTTTTTCTTGAAGACGGGTTTGTAATATCTGAGAATTGGTCATAAAGGTGTTCAAATGTTAAAAATTGAAAGTTAGCAAATGATGAATTTCTTTTGAGTCTCTTCAAAGCAAGCTCGATTACAAATTGCACAATAAAATCGTAAAACTATGAATGACACAAAATAAGCGTGAGATAAATTGTTGAGTTTTTAAGATTTCCCGTACATGGTACAAAATGCGTTATATCTCCCTCGTTTTGTTCGTATAACGTGCTTTATAAATTCACAGTTGACAAAAGAAATGTTACGAAAACTCAAGTTTTTATATAAGGTCCCGTGTCTACATCTAGTCTGCGACGTTGTCTTAATTAAAGTTGGCTGACTTCTGGCTTGTTGCGTCTTTCGCGCCACTCGTCAGGCTCGTCCCCAGGGGTGCAATTTACTCGCATCTCCTCCTTTCATCCCTTCACTCAATCCCGCGAAGCAGCTGGTTTTAGCTCGTCGTGTCTGCATCCCGTTCCGCCTACGAGCTTCTTAAATACTCGGCGACGAGCCGCTGTCTTATTTTACATCATCTAACGCTGATCGGCTTATTAATTTATACGAGAGAGGTTTTAATGAGGAAAAAAAGCCATTAACTTTCGTCTGATAATCGTCCCCTATCCATCATCAACTTTTCCCTTCGCGCCGCTGTTTTACATAGAAATAACAAATATGTATATTAATGCGGTGTCACGTTTTTCTGATTTATTAAAGTAGGCGGCAGACACGTTTTATTTTCACAACGACTTTAATACGTTTCTCTGATTCTATCGTGCCGTTATCTGTTATGAAAAAAATATGAGACGGTGCACGAAGGTATTATTTTACATACTAGCGAATAGCAAAGCATAAGCAAACACGCGTGCAACAAATTTAAATTTTTTATAACGTACAATCGCGCGATATAAATTTATGCGCATGAATCAGACAGGAGCAGATGTTCCAGGACGAAACAAGTTCAGTCAGAACAAAGTATCTTCTTCAAGGCGCGCAATCTCTTTGTAAATCGGTTAATTAAAAATCAGCGAATAATCCGAAATGCAATCAGGGAGGGTAAAGGGTAGCGATTGTGGGGTAGGCATCGCCTTGAACGAGAGTCACCCCGATTGTTCCCAGAATAATTCTGAGGCTGGATACTCTCTTTTTGTAAGATTACGAACCTGGGTATGGCGCAATATCCTCTTTAAGGCATCCGCTGGTCAGAGGTGGTCCTTCTTGGTCTTTACCATGTAAAACAGTCCCTGCATCCCTTTGTCCGTCGGGCGAACGTCGAACGTTAAAGTTCTGACCAAACGAAGTGATGGACCGCCCACGTTGTGTATGGACAAGAGTTTTCTCATGACATGATCCGTTCGATATTTATTTAGTAGGAACGAAGGCGTACTTTACCCATGGGACCGTCTCAGATTTTCATGGCGCAAGAAATAGATTTCAACCTTCGTTTGCGTCTCTGCAAAGCTTCACTGATTTTTTTATATTTCTGTAAGTGCATTATGCAGTAATTCAATGTAATTGCTTTTCTTCAAGCTCGACAATAATTTACCACAAATGTTTGTTCTTCAAAACTGTTCAAACGTTACAAATCATCAATAAAAAATTATATAATTCTTTTTTTTAGCGATTAAATATAACTGAAAATAAAATAGGTAAAATTGCGCAACTTGTTATTAATATTGAGGTATTTTATTGACTTTGAGCCTAATACTTCGACACGACGGGATACTATCCGTAATCGCGCATCTCCAAACTGAATTACGCGTTCATCTTTTGCCCGCCGACGTTATAAATGGGATGTTATAAGCGTGTAGGTGTCGTTTCGTTGAACGACGATGGTGTGGTCGTGGGCGCATAGGGAGGTCCACCATTAGCCTGCAGGTGTTGGATATCCCAGCCACGCCATCACTCCCTCATTCCGAGCGATCATGCTCAAGATGATCCTCGGAACGACAGGCGGAAGTCTCGCTATCTCGCGCGAGAACGAAACGGAAAGTGGCGCAAAGAAAGTAAATAATCCTCTTCTGTATTATCCATATGGGTTCTTGAAAATCGTCTTCAATGCGTTCCGCAAAATTGCCCCATGTCTTGGCACCACCGACGATCAAGTTTAATTTGCTGCTTGCTAATTGTTGTTATCTTGACGAGTTTGGCTCGCAATTTGTTGTCGATTAATAGAATTGTCGGATCTGTTTGATGTATTGGAATCGACGCTTCAATGACTCGTTTGCTACTAGAAAGAAGGAATTTACATTTCTTGCGTACACGCTATCTTCGTTTTGTTAATTTTGTGGTATATAATGAATGATACTTAGCGCACAATAATTTCTAGCATCAGCTTTGTCGAGCAAGTTAAATTCATCAGTGATTTTCTTTGAATGAATCAATAATATTTATTTTATTGAAAACGTTTACAAATTTTGAGGATTTACTGTGTATAACACTATGTGCATCCCATCGTTACCATATATCGAAAAAAATATTTTTCTTTTCTAACTTTAAGAACCAATAATTTAAAAAATTATACAAAACAAAGGGCAGTGTACTAATTATAATTAAATGGTAGAAGAATTGGATTGAATCTTCGATCATTTAAAAATGTACTTATGTAACAAGGCGAATATGAGGAATTTTTTATTAAATTGTGTCTAAAATTGAAAATTGATGTGTTTTATGATATATTTCGGAAAAACTCTTTTTTCTACAACATTTTATAGTATTCCAACTTTAAACAGTATATGCGAGTAACATCTGCAAATCGACCTGTTCGAACGTATTTTGTCCAGTTTTTTTATGTAAAATACTCACAAAAAAAGTTTCACTTACACACTATATGGGTTGCATTGACCCTAACAAAACTTTGCTGCCGTGCCGTTCGAATTCTAGTTGACCAAAAAAGTTGATCAACTATATCAATTGAAAGAGGAGATTTCAAACTTTTTTTACCTCTTGGTCCGAACCTCCTATCTCATTCCGTTTTCACATAGCAAGCGTTTAAAACTTCATATCGGGTCTTCCAGACCCACTTACATGTTTAAGGGTTAAATAAATGGATTGATACAATGAAAGCTGAAATCTTATAAGAAAAATCTATCTGGAAATACATTTTCGAGGCTTGGTATGTCCATTCGTGTGCATCTGCACAAACTTGCTTATTTCGATGCACCGAAAATCCAAAACGTTTCTGGTACTGATGCTCGCAAAGAGTCTGATCAAAGATGTAGACTAGACGTTGTTGTAGTATATCGTTGTAGTACATAAAGTTCGATTTTTCTTGCTGCAATTTCGTAATAAGATTTTGCTATTTTCGAAGTTAATATTTTATTTTTTTTATGTAAATACTGTAAATAATAAATACAACTTTAAATAATAGAAAATTTATGTCTTCCCGAGAATTACATATTCTAATTAATATATTTAAAACAGCGATAGACTCACCCAAGATTTTCCCCATTCTGACACAACATAAGAACCATATTCTCGAACCTCTGTAAATGGCAGAGTAATGGGTTTGATAGTTGTAAAGTTTTCGAAGGGAGGTGTTACCTAAAAGTTTTTACTTGAGATTTAAGATTGCTGATTCGAAAAGACACCGATAAAGATTTTAATTTCATCGGTGAATCGAAAAATACCGTGCATACCTTTAATAAAGCTATATCGTTAATCCAGAAATCTATTATATTGTAATCCTCATGCATAATTATTTCTTTGACTTTATGTAACGATTTCGGTTCACTCAGCTTGATGGTATCAGCAACGACTGTTATATCTAAGGCGGACATTCTATAAAATAAAATAAAATTAGTTAAGATTTAATCTAGATATACAGTGAGCGTGTCATATTTCTTACATCAGCAAAAATAATATTTACACGAATAGATATAAAAAGTTGAACAAAATATATATTAGCGTAATATATGAAAAATTGATTTATTGAAAATAATCGCATTACGTTTTGACGCAGTGAGCTGTCGTGATGACATAGTTTTCATTCAGAATTACTCCACTACAGAAGTGACCGAAGTTACTATTGTCTCGAAGAGAAACCTATAAAAATTATATATAGAATTCTTGAAATTTGCATATTTGTTATAAAATTATGTGCACATTTTTAATAAAAATATATGTATATTATATATTTAAAATATTTATATATATGTAAACACTGTACTAGTATCTATTATTTTCATAATAAATGTATATTGTCTAACGTACTTGATATGGAATATCACCTTCGTTAACATTGCTTCTTTTTACGAACATGTTTGTATAAAACCATGGAGGAATTCCTGCTGAAATGATAAATTATTATTACTATAAGTAAGATGAAATCGAAAAAAAAGAAATACTTAATTTTCGGATCTTTGCAAGTTATCAATCTTTCAAAGAAGTTTTATGAAAAGTTATGAAAAAACCGTATTGCGACAGTAATATTATATATATATATATATATATATATATATATATATATAATATTACGTTCAGAATTCTCGAAATAAGTCTCTCGGGTCGACTTGCAGGTAGAAACTTATGGAAATAATTTGAGTGAGATAGGAGGAACGGAACAGGCCTAATCTCGCGGACACATGTTTCCGGGCGAATGCGACGAGTCGAATGCGTCAGGTGAGTTAGAATATAGGTCAGGTGTCGAGAATGACGGCCTATGACTCTCATTCAAACTTTTGCATTCGTATAGTCCTTATTTTGCGTAAACGAATTAAATCGCTTTTACGCGGGATCGGACCAAGTGCAATTTTATCGGAGCGGGAATTAGAGGTGTTAAAAATAAACAAAAATGGTTAAAATTAAAGATTACAGTTTATTTTAACATAATAGAAGAAATAAATGATTACAATGATAGATGGTGATTAAAATAATAATAATTAATTCATGAATAACATTTTTGTTTGTAGAGAACATGTGTGATAAAAGAAAAAAAAATCTTGTGATAGGTTTAAGAAATCCTAACAGAAAATGTAATTATAAACTTAAATTCTAATCGGTTACATTTGTGATATAAATGTGCGTGTATGGGTATGTATTGTGGGAATTTTTAGTTATTACGCTTCGTTAATTTAGATCTTGGAACGAGTCGAAGACTTCTTCCAATTCATTGGTTAGTTCTTCGATTCGTTCTATTGGAATTTCGTTTACGATATTTTCTATTTCTTTGGGAGTAAATGGTGAGAAAGAATGCGGGTTTTCTTGAGGAAACTCTAATGCGGGGGAATATGGATCTTCCGGGGGGTCTTCGGACAGGTGAATCGGGGTTACGATGAAAAAAGTCAGGGGAAGGTGTAGGAGGAAAATCTGTTGGAGAAGGGGTTGAATCCCGAGGACACACTAAGGGCTCTGCAAAGGGATCAAAAGTAGAAGAAGGTGACCCTGATGATTGTTTAAAATCTGTTTCTACATGAAATCCCGGGAAGTAAGAAGGGGAAGGATAGCGACTGGGGAAAAGAGAGAATGATTCGGGGGATGGATTTGAGACTCGTGGAAATGAATCGGTCGATTCGTCGAAAGTTCTTAATTTAGTTAGAGCGCTAGGGAAAACAGAATTCTCTCCTCGCAGATTGTTTAATTTTTCGGAGAGCGATAACGATGCGCCAAGCTTCTGGACTTTCTTATTTTGACGACTCCGACAGTTCTTAATGCCTCTTCGAGACTTATGTTCAGGGACTCGATTACGCACTAGAATGAATTTGAGGTTTAAGGCTACGTTCTCTCTTTCTAATAAAGGAAAATAAAATCTAGATTGTAACTACTTGAAAGAAAGAAAAGGAAAGAGTTTGAATTAATAAAAGAAAAGGATTTGTTTCCGATGGAAGCAAAAGAAGCTGCGAATTCAATCGAACGAGAGTTTGATTGTATCCAGCAGAGATTAAAAGGCAGTTGCGGATTCAATCTAAAGAGCTCGATTGTATCCTGCAGAAAGAAAAGAGACTTGCTGACCCAATCGAAAGAGTTCGATTGTATCCTGCAAAAAGTTAAGAAGAATTGCGAATTCAATCGAAAGAGAGTTCGATTGTATCCTGCAAAAAGTAAAAAAGAATTGCGGTCCCAATCGAAAGAGAGTTCGATTGTATCCTGCAGAAAGTAAAAAAGAGTTGCGGACCCGATCAAAAGAGAGTTCGATTGTATCCTGTAGAAACTAAGGAGAGTAATAGAGGGAGGAAAGGAAGGGTAGCGAAATAACACTAGGTATATAAGTATTTTGAAAAATATAATGAAAATCTTACTAGAGAGAGAAGGTAGTCTTATGGAAAGTAAAAATAATGAATGGCTAAGACTTACTGTTGGTTGAAATTTATGAAGGTGCGAACGATTTGGTGTTTGGCGGAGCGGGTTCAGCTTACAACGGCGGACGGCTGGTCAACGGTTGGCCGGAACTTGCGATGGAACTCGTTGACTTAATTTTCACAGCGCCGCGTCAAATTTAAGTATGATTAATACGAATCCGAACGTCACAAACTCGGACATATAATGTCACGGAAGGTGCAATGGATAGAACTGGAGTGAATTATGAATCGCGAGTGATTGAACAATGGCGAAAATGAGCAAATGAGCAAAATGAAAAAAAGTGAGCCCTGAGCTCCGGAGCTTCTTCCTTTTATACCTGATTCTGCCTATGATTCCTATGGGATTTTAATCCGCAGGTGTACTGTCTCTTATTGTTGCCCACGCGTTACCTATTAATTGCGCGACAAATGTTTCGTGTCGATGGGGTCAATCATCAACGCTTGCTTCTGCCAAAATCGGCACGTGTCAAGGGTAGACCAACCGTATAGACTGGACCGGACAATTTTAGCATATCTGCGCAGTTAAGATAGACCATCTGTTCGCGATTTTCGGTTGCTTGGCTGCATCGATTTCGAAAGAAAAGAATTGTTACTCCGCAGGACGTAATACTAGTATTGCCAGCGTTACTCTTTGTCGAAAATGTGAAAGAGAGTATTCCTAAGGACGATAACAATAATGACGACGTTTCTTAACATGAAAATATTGAGACTTAAACTTTGCATCGCGATATTTCCGCTCGTAGGGAGAAAAAAAATAAAAACACTTTTATTATGCCATTTCATCATCCGAACTACAGTGACTATTCAGCACTTCATAACTTCAGCGGTTACTGATATGTGATAATCTCGCATGTTTGAAAGTCGCTAACTCGGGTGAAAGAGGCTCGGTCTCTGTTCGCTTTGCGTAAATATTGCGCGAGACGCGACCATCTATTCACCAATAGGACCAGGAAAATCACACATAAAATTATATTGAATTGTAAATCTGTGAATTTTGATAATCACAAGTAATCACTCGAGTCTAAAAGCGCGAGCTTCAATGGAAGATTCTAACGGCGAGCAAAATTCTAATTGTAGCAGTAGTCACAATCAATATGACGTGGAAAATTTTTTGCGTAGAAATTTGGACCTAAAGTTTATCACAAAAAAGGTCAATGATTTTTTGGTTCAATTGCAGCAGAATCGAATAGCATTTACGGCCTGCAATTTCTTTGAAATAAATTTTGTTTAGTGGTATGAGTATATAATTTAATTAATTTATTACAATTTCTATAGAAAAGAAACTCTTTTTGAATTGTAATGTAAATAATAGTTGTCAAAACAATTAAATGAAGTAAATTTGTTTTTCAGTTTGTCGGGGTAATCTTCAATTATCAATTTATTTTTGTTTGATTTAATCAACAACTAAAATCCTTTCTTCTTTTTTTCTGAAAAAAAGACATATAAAGAATATATCGAAATTATTGTTGTCGCTTTTTCGCGGTGCCGATTGGTTCTTTCGCTGCGCTAACTTTGTGACCGGCTGTCATCGCGGAGATCGCGTATTTTGACTTTGTGTATTGAAAGATTTAAAGGGCAATATTAAATTTATAATTTGTATAAAATTATGTAACATTAAAAGCTCTGTAGCGTGCCCCTGATAGCAATTCAGTGAAATCTTTTTAATCTACGCACACACATAACAATTAAGATTTTGTTTCACTCTAACGTGATATTTCTTACAGCGTTACTTTTAAGTAACTGATCGTTGAGCATGAGATCCGAACGGTTGTATCATTACAAATACAGAAAGCCCACAAGTCAGAAAGAAATCACAACGGCTCGAGTGAGAAGGAAAAACAAACTAATGTGTTCTTCACCGCTGAGAAAATAACGATGAATAAATAATTAACAATAATAAATCTGAATTTTTATAATTAAATAAGTCATAAAATATAAATAATTTACATACAAAAACTATTACAATTTTATAAATAAGTTATATAGGTTAAGTCTAACGTATAAAAACTGATTATGAATAAATTATATAAATTAAATCAAACATATAGACACTGAGTCAAAACGCTAAAGACAAATAAATTAAGTACGTAAAACTTCCAATGAAGTCATTAAACATTCATGATCCGGAGTTCTTTTACAATTTTCTTAGTAGTGAAAAATCGCATGGTGGAGGCATTCAGTATCCGATTGTAAGTTCAAGTTGATATTTTAATTGATTTTTGCTGTTGGAACTTATTATTAAGCTGATGATGACTCCAAAGAAGAGTCGAAACGTTCAAACGTATATTAAATAAACAAAAAATTTTTGTCTATTTTGAATGTTTTGTTGTGCGCACTGCTAACTGTACTGATCCACATTAGCCTTTGTATTTTTTTATATTTAAAAGTCACAATGTATATTGCTATAGAATTTTTTAATTATTTTTATAAGTTAAAGAAATATTTACTTAAATAAATTGAATAAAGTAATAATGATTTTTATAATGATAATATAAGTAAAAAATTAGTAAATTATTAAATTTTTTAATATCGTCGATATTAAACGCATCTATTCTTTTGCTTTTATGGACGTTTTCGTATTGTAATTTTTTGTTATTATCAAAAGGCGCGGTTGCGTCTCGCGCCAAGTGAAGAGAAATCAAGCCTCTTTTGCGCAAGTGAGCAACTTCCAAGCTCACGAGATTATCAGATCTCAGAAATGGCTGAACCGATCAAGTTCTGAATAGACTTAACCGATAACTTGAGGAAAATTACATAATAAAAGTATTTTTATTTTTTCTTTCCGTCTCTACGTGCGGAGATATTGCGATTAATATTACCATGACTCGTTACCCGTTTTATCAATTACCGTTTATCAAGTTCGTTTCAACATAGCTACAATTTAGTCAATCATATCCCACTTAGTCAATCATCCCTTAGAAAACCTCCAATCGTCGAGGTTCAACCAATGTTGATTTTCAAACGTACCGCGGACGTACTAATATCGTAATAAACCTATAAATTGCACGCAACATAGTGTTGCACTAGTAGAACGTTTTTCGTTGTGCGTGAAGTATCAGGGAAAATTCACCACGTGTGCGCTTTTCGGAATGTTTTGCTTCCAGACAAGATTTACTATTTTTCCTATACAATATTCTGTATCGCAAGGATCTGTAATACGTAATCAGCAACCATACTCTCGTTTGCAAAATAATAAGAGTTGATTAGCAAAATAATAAGAAATAAAAATGGAGGAGGCGCAAGTACATGTGCAAGTGAAAGACAACTCGATAGAGTGCATCTTACGTCCAATATCGTACACCTCCTGGTTCCTGGGTGTCGGTGTAGCACGTCCGCGAAAAGATCTTGAAAATATAACGATAATTATACGTATAATTCATATGGCTATGTGTTTCTTTATCACGATATACAACGCAAAATATTTCTTCACTCATACTTTTCTCTTTGGTGACAGAAAAATTATCATGTACACAAACTTTGTAAACATGATGATCAATTACATTTCAGCTTATTATAATATTTATCACGGAATTAGGCATTGCAAGATTAGATCCTGGCAGAAACTGATGAATGATTTGGAAGAACTCGATCAAAACATCAGGAAAAAAACTTCCATAAATGACGAATCCATAAAATTTGATGACCGATGTATAAAAATTGTTGAAGCGCTAGCAATTTTCATGACGTTCACTTTCCCTTCTTTGTGGCTGATTGTTCAAATTCTGCTTGCTTACATCTTACCATATCAACACGAGTATTTTATAACACAAATGCTGTTTTACTCCATATTAGCGCAATCGTTGATCAACAGTTTTGTCTTCGACATTGTCGTCTATGTGTTGTATCGCAGATTTCAAACATTAAATGAGTTAATTGGCACGTTGCATATGTTAGATGTGAAGGAAATCGTGTCCAAGATTAGACTCATCAGAAAATTGCATGGCGGTGAGTTTTTGCGAATATTATACAATCCGGTAATGTAGATTTATATGGTTCGAAATATAATTTAATACGATCTATGAAAAAATTGCGATGATAGTATAGTCGAATTGTAAATTCTGTTGCGCAGATATTTGTAAACTTGCTGAGATGGTAAATGATATGCATAGTCTTCATCTCCTTTTCTGCTCAGCAAATTGCTTCGTCACGGCTGTGGCTGCACTACTCAATCTTTACATTATCTTGAACTCTGAGAAAACTTTGTTACTGCTGATGTACCCAGTCTTACAAATTGTATATGTCATGCAATTCTACCTGATTTGTTGGATTTGCACTCTCGCGTGTAAAGAATTCAAAAGGACCGGGAGCATCATACATAAAATTTCATTGAAGTGCCAACCTGTAAGACTTGATAATCACAAGGCGAGTAATCAATCGAATCCAGAAGTGCGAGATTCCACTGAAGATTCGAACGGCGAGCAAAATTCTAATTGTAGCAGCAGTCACAACCAGTATGACAAAAATGAGGACCTAAAGTGTGTCGGAATTGAGGTCAGAGATTTTTCGAATCAACTGCAAAATCAAATAGCATTTAATGCTTGCGATTTCTTTGAAATAAACAAAACTTTGTTCAGTGGTGTGAGTATGTAATTTATTTATTTCATTACAATTTCTGTAGAAGAGAAACTCTTCAATTCCATTGAAGTGCTTTACTGTAAAACCTGATAATCACGAGGCGAGTAATCAATCGAATCCAGAAGTGCGACGTTCCACAGAAGATTCAAACGGCGAGCAAAATTCTAATTGTAGCAGCAGTTACAACCAGTATGACAAAAATGAGGACCTAAAGTGTGTCGGAATTGAGGTCAGAGATTTTTCGAATCAACTGCAAAATCAAATAGCATTTACGGCTTGCGATTTCTTTGAAATAAACAAAACTTTGTTCAGTGGTGTGAGTATATAACTTATTTAATTTGTTACAATTTCTGTAGAAGAGAAACTCTTTTCGAATTGTAATGTAAATAATAGTTATCAATTAAATGTAGTAAATTTGTTTTTCAGTTTGTCGGGGTGAGCTTCACTTTTCTATTTATCTTTATTCAATTTTATTCAATTAAATAACCGAAATTTTCTCTTTTCTGGAAAAGGCATGTAAAAAATGTATCAAAATTATTGTTGTCGCTTTTCCGCGATACTGATTGGTTTTCTCGCTGCCCTAACTTCATGAACGGCTGTTATCGCGGAGATCGCATATTTTGATTTTGTGTATTGAGGGATTAATAGGGTAATATTAAATTTCTAATTTGTGTGAAATTATGTAACATCAAAATTTTTGTAGCGCACGCCTGTTTTGTCTAGAGTTAAACAAAATACTAAAAATGTATTTGAAGCGTTTGAAAATGTGTTGAAATTCAACGTCATATTTTTTTTGCATTATAGTACCAACAGTAAACGTTTCGTCTTTTTCTAAATATTTCTATACTGTTACATTGTATAATAATGTTGTCTCTCTGAAACTTTAATTTCAGTACCATTGCTACTAATTCGAGAAGAGAAAACGATAGTCGAGTTACCAAGAACCATATAATTCTAGAAAATTAAGTTAATGTTCAATTCTAATTTTTTGACCGACAAATGTCAAAAAGTCTAAAATAGACAGCAAGTTTTCTCAGTGATACATGTTCCCAAGTCATACAGATTTTGATGCAAGCTTTATTAGCACTAGTACTAGAAAGAAAAACGAGATACAGGCAATTGGAAAGTAAATTACGAAAAATAGCTTCAAAAAAACTCATGGTAGTCATGGTAGAATTGACAGTAGTAGCGACAAGATATAAATTGAATTAACATACAACCAAGGCTCAGAACTGACAGAAAAATACAATAAAACTACAAAGTGATAATTAATTCAATGAATAACGAATCACATACCTTATATATGTGTGACAATAACCAAAATTAATAA
The DNA here is from genome assembly GCF_016802725.1 of Solenopsis invicta. NCBI lineage: Eukaryota > Metazoa > Arthropoda > Insecta > Hymenoptera > Formicidae > Solenopsis > Solenopsis invicta. The sequence continues at coordinate 8,256,696 of NC_052665.1, forward strand.
GACCGACTAACAATTATCCAATATCCAATATTATCCTATAACAAATATAATCCAATTAACATATAATATTAAAAAAATAATATACCAGTACCTAAATAAACAAAATATTATTATTAAAAATTAAATAGCAAATAAGATTATCATTATACACTCATAACAACAAAATTGATCAAACATTATTTTGATTCCGAAAAATAGACAAATATTTCAAGTGTGAAACTTTGTAAAAAATGATAATAATAAAATTCTGAAAAAAACATTTTATAGCTAGAAAGCTCTACTTCGTTAAACAAATTACTATTTTATTTTTTTTTACGATGCTACACGGATTTATATTTTTGAAAAGGACATTTTTTAAAAGGAAAGGAAGCAGGAAAGCGCGACACAGATATAGAGATTAAAATAAATGAAATATAAATTATTTGGATGATTATTTATATTAAAAGTATTTTAAAGATTTTAATTAGAAATTAAATGTATAATAAATTATGCTATACAAATATATATTTATTTCAATTAACTATCAGTCAAAACCTTACACATTTTTATGTATCATATGAGAGTAATTATTAATCATTTATATTACTAATTAGTCAAATCCCTACCTATTTTAAATTATTTTCATTTGGTATTTTTATTTATTAATTTTTAGTAACTAGTCATTTGAAAGAACACGTTACGACATGTCTTTTTCAACATTTACCGTGCCTTTGAGGTAAATCCTAAGATTTATCAAGTGAATGGTGGTAAAAGTTCGAAATGAACGATGATCACAGAACTGTTCGGACCTTTACCATTATGAGTTGGTAAATCTTGGGTTTTACTGGAAAATCTTAGGATTTACCGTAGTTCGGGCTTTTACAGTAACATATATATATTTAAAAAAAAAAGTAAAAAAAAAGATGCCAATTTATGCGTGTGCACGCACCTTATCTTTATTTTTTTTTAATTAACAGAAAAATTTTTTCATGTTAACCCATGTGGTAATTTTATTTTTAACTTTAATTTTACAAAACAAAAGTAGTACTACATTATACTTTGTATTCTCATTGAAAAATTTTCTTATTCCAACCCAAGTGGTATGTATCTTCACAATCTTGCAAAGTTAAAATCATGTATTTCATTACAAACAAAATAAATATTACTTAACACTACAAAGCGCATGATATCAGTACAAAATTACCTTTTCAAAAAAAGGTAAAAAAAAGGTGCCAATTTATGTGTGTGCTCGCGCACCTTATCTTTAATTTTTCTTAAAAACCCAAGTGGTACTATTTTTGTATTTTAACAAAAATTTTTCCATGCTAACCCATGTGGTAATTTTACCTTTAACTTTAATTCTACAAAACAATAGTAGTACTACTTTGTACTTTGTATTCTCATTGAAAAATTTTCCTATTCCAACCCAAGTGGTATGCATTCTAAAAAATGAGTGAAATCTTTAAGTTGCGTCAATTATAAAGAGAATATATTGCTGTTTGAAATAACTACTGTACTACTTTTAACGAATAAAATGCAAGTGATAGTATATTTATTTTTTAAGTAAAACCCAAGTAGCGGTGTAGCGGATGCGATTTTAAGAATCTCGCGATGTCCACGGACGCCAGCTTCGCTTAGCAAAGCGCAAAGGAAGCTGTGTGTGTCGGACGACACGTAGAGAATCAGCCGAATTGGTCGTCAGATGGACCGTGATGTCACTTGAGCACGGTCGCGCTCTGGCTTACGCAGTCGTATCGAGACGAGCACCGAACATATCCATTGTCACAATATCAGCGGGGTCAGAGGACGTGCTCGCCCAGGAAACACTCTCGATTTGATGGTGTCAAGAACTGATAAATTTTATTTAAGCTTTACACGTTGTTTACAAGTTCACGCCTCCGACACTCCGTATCACTGTGGTGATGGAGCGGTGAGCCGTCGAGCTGCTCTTGAACCAAAGCGCGCTAATAATCGACCCGTGATTCCGAAGGTTCGATGTCGCTCGCTCTACGGTGCTTCGGTGAATCTGCCGACTATATCGCGCGTACTTCGGTGGTGTCCGAATGTCGGATCGAACAGGCCCCGTTGGAGGGGACGAGATTATTGGCGCGAAATTCTGTCCGATTGTCAATATTGTTCTGACCTCGGTCACGACGAGAGACTATTAAAGACCGTCAACCCTGGGTAAATTTTCGAGGCCGTTACTGGGGCCCCAGGGGCCCGGCGGTAATTGAAGAGCAATGACGTTATCGATTATATGATTGTTAATACAAATATTTGAGTAATACGTTATTAAAATCTTGATTTTTTTATTATACAAATACTTCATAAGCAAATATGCATACTTATATTTAATAATATCATTGTATATTGCTTTAAAATTGTAATTCTTTTTGATCAGTTATTATCTCTGTCGATAATCAAACTTGGATGTTAACATCAAAACTGCAATTTTTAATAAAAATCGAGAATTTTTGGGTTACAAATACATAAGCATATCTATGAAACTTCAAGATAACAATAAATTATAAAATTAGTACTGTATTGTCAGTTTATCATTAAAAATTTAACAGTCACACAAACTCCCGTAAGGTTAGCGGTCTTTAACAGTCTCTCGTCGGTGCCTCGGTATTGATAGATTCACATGATTTTTGAAAATAAGCGCGCTTGACATATTAAGCTATGACATCTAATATTTAAACTTACAAACTAGTTGAACGAAAACAGGCTCCAATATTGACACAATTATGTGTCCGCTTTTCCAGAGTTTGAATCACGAATTGCCGGTTTCTCAACAAGCGGTATCTTTAATTCCTTTTTAAATAAAATTCAAGTGATACTGTCTGTGTATTTTTATTGAAACATTTTTCTGTTTTAACCTAAGTGGATGTACTTAATTTAAAAAAGTTTCAATGAAATATGTAACATTTAATCTCAAAAAATTAAAGAGGAAACAGAAATGAGAATGTTTTATTAAAATGAAAAATTTTTTAACTACAAAAAATTGGCGCTGCTGTTTTACAAGATTTTATTTAGATTATATTTAGACATCTATCAGCGCCAATTTTTTGTAGTTTAAAAATTTTTTATTTTAATAAAACATTCTCATTTCTGTTTCCTCTTTAATTTTTTGAGATTAAATGTTACATATTTCATTGAAGATTTTTTAAATTAAGTACATCCACTTCGGTTAGAACAGAAAAATGTTTCAATAAAAATACACAGACAGTATCACTTGAATTTTATTTAAAAGGCGTGCGCTACACGCTATTAAAGATACCGCTACTTGGGTTTTACTTAAAAAATAAATATACTATCACTTGCATTTTATTCGTTAAAAGTAGTACAGTAGTTATTTCAAACAGCAATATATTTTCTTTATAATTAGCGCAATTTAAAGATTTCACTCATTTTTTAGAATACATACCACTTGGATTGGAATAGGAAAATTTTTCAATGAGAATACAAAGTACAAAGTAGTACTACTATTGTTTTGTAGAATTAAAGTTAAAGGTAAAATTACCACATGGGTTAGCACGGAAAAATTTTTGTTAAAATACAAAAATAGTAGGGTAAAGACGCCTATTATGGGATAGGCTCCTAATATGAGATAGCGAGGTTTTCGTTAAACTAATAAGCGCATATGATTTATTTTATTATGAACGTATTACTCTTGGAGTGAAACCTATTTAGTAGAAAATTTATTATTAGATCATATGTGCAGTCGTTAAGAAAAAAAATTTATGAAATTGGATACTGTTAAGTTTTTTGGAAGTGAGTTTTTAAACTTTGTTTATTATATAATAAATAAATATTTGGTAACAAATTCTACATGCAGTAATAGTGTAAGGTCATATTAATAGGAAAATATGAGAGATAATGATTTGCTTAATTGTAAAGATTAGATTTGATGATCGTGAAACTGCAAGGCGTAGAACTCATAATATGAGATACTCAAGGTACTCCTAATATGAGGTATAACCTACACTCGCGCCGCGAGCGGCGCAATTGTAGCTTGTATCCCATATTAAGAGTACTCTGGCATACGTGCGGAGATGAAAGATAATAATTGAGTAATCAAACGAACTTGTGAAGTTCGATTTCAATTATGCTGTCTCGTCCGGATGGATAATTGTAGTAGCGTCCCGCTGCGTTATCTTCAACAGATTTTTAAAGAACAAACTTTTTGTTCTGAGGTGCGGCTCCTGTGCACCTCCGTGCGCTCTTGCGCCTCTTCATTAGTTTAAAGCACACAAATCTGACCTGAGGTTGTGGGTGGGAGGGAAAATCCATCCGGACGAGACAGCATAATTGAAATCGAACTTCACAAGTTCGTTTGATTATTCAATTATGCAACGTCTCGTCCGGATGGATAATTGTAGATTTTTAAAGCTCAGATTTGTGTATAGACAGGGAAAAATAAAAATAATTTATTAAGTTTTTTGTTTTTCCCTGAGACCGTGCTAGTCGACTTGTAGCTGTATTGTGTATAAGTACATAAAGGTTACATATAGTTGCACATAGGTAACTGTATTACATATAACGATATTGGTATAAACTAAACTTAAGCCGGGTTTCAACGAAATAAGGCGAACTAAATTAAACATCATTTTATCTGTCCCGTAGGAGAAGGGTTACTTAATTTAATATAAAGCATCATATTTGAAACTTAAGATCTATTCAGAATCGCTGACTGGAAAGAGGGGTCCTCAACTATAGGACGGTTATAAAAGCGTGCAAATATGTCAGATGAATTGCTCCAACCAGCCGTGCGTCTAATTTCTTCCAAACTAATACCCTTGCTAGCCGCAAGAGATGTCGAGGCATGGCGGGTGGAGTGGGCCGAAAAAATATCTATATTTATTCCTGCTGCACCCAGTTCCGATTTTACCCATCTGCCCAGCGTTTGAGAAGAAACCGCATTGTATGGGGCACGAAAGGAAATAAAGAGTGAGCCCTCGTTTCCCTGACGGAGATTCTCTGTGTATCTGAGATAAAATTTAACTAGGGATACTACACAAAGTTCTGGTTTATCCCAAAAGGGCTTAAACGAAAGTAACGGCTGAGATTTCCCAATCCCTGAGGTTTTAAGTCTGGCTGGAATTTTTATTATAAGAGAATCCGAAATAGAGATATTTTGGAGCTGAATGGCTGCCAGGGTCTGCATTCTTTGGGCAGTTGTGAGGGCAAGAAGCGTTGCCAACTTCCCTGATAGTCTTTCTAGCGTCAAATCTTCATGCGGATATAACGTGGCTAAATAATCAATTACTGGGGATGGGTCCCAAATATAATCATAACGGGGACGTTGCGGTTTTAAGGCTGCGACACCCCTGAAATATCTCTTTACCAAGGGATGTGAGCCCAAATCATTCATTGAGATAAGAGATATCGCTGAGCGATATGAGTTCAAGGTGGCGTACGAACCCACCTCTTCGAAGGAATTCGATAAGAACTCTAGAAAGAATGAGACTGAAGGATTGAAGCAACAGCTTCCCTTCTGTTTGCAGAAATGCCACCATAATCTAATAGGTTTTGTATATTGAGCTAGTGTAGAACTAGAGATTGATGCTAAAGTTGCTGTTAATGCGGATGGCGGGATCCCTTTGTGCAAGAAGGCTTGCCGGATAATTTGGCGACTGCCAGGGAAATCCTTGTCCAGGCTGGATGAACTACCCTGAAAGGAGAAGATAACATCTCGGGATCTGGTTTGAACAGGATCGGATGACCGACCATGAGTTGATTAAGTAATGGGAACCATGGCTAGGCAGGCCACCACGGCACAACAACCACTCCCACGGCTTTATCCGTGATAATCTTGCGTAACATTCTTAATATTAGAATGAAAGGTGGGAATGCATAAAAGAATACGTCCGACCATTTTAGAGAAAAGGCATCCACTGCCTCAGCTAAAGGGTCTGGAAGCCAAGACACAAATCGATGGCATTTGCAATTAATTGATGTAGCAAACAGGTCAATATCGAAGGGTCCAAAGTGCTCCAAGATTATGTCAAAATATTTCTGCGCTAAAGTCCATTCTGTTTCTTGCGCTACCACTCTCGATTCTGCGTCTGCCTCCACGTTTTGTGCCGAGGGAATGTATGAGGCATAAATAAACAAATCTCGTTCCGCACACCAATCCCATATTTCTCGTGTAAGGTTTGATAGTATAGGGAACTTAATCGAACCCATGCGATTAATGTATGCCAAGGCCGTGGAGTTGTCCACTCTTAAAAGCACACTGGCACCAAGTAAGTGTGATGCGAAGCATCTTAACGCGTGGAAAACCGCTAGGAGTTCCAAATGATTGATATGCAGTTTCTTTTGCTCCGTTGACCAAAAACCATGAGTGCGTTCCCCCTTGCAAGCAGCTCCCCATCCCGTCAGGGAAGCATCTGAGAAGATTTCAAGCTCGAAAATACCCGACCTAATATAATTTCGCTGCGATGTATCCGCGAAGATATCCTTCCACCATGATAGATCCTTCCTAAGAAAGGTCGGAAGGGACATCTGGGCCTCAAAATTACCCTCTGACGCTGTCAAAGCTAAAAACTTCTCTCTCTCTAAAGATTTAGTATGTAGAATGCCGTATTGGACAGCTGGACAGACTGCTACCAGGGAACCTATAAAGCTGGCCAAATCTCGAATACTACAGCGAGTTCTGCTTAGCATATCTAGAGTCCTTCGAAGAAGACTAGCTCTTTTGTCCGAGGGGATCGCTATTGCGAATAGATCCGTATCGAAATTAAGGCCTAGAACTCTGCAGATTTTCGCTGGTGTGAGAACACTCTTCTTCTTATTAATTATAAAGCCTAATGATGTTAAGAGATCCATTGTTGTAGAGACGTTCTGGATACACTGGTGGTAAGAAGGTGCGATGAGCAGGAAATCATCTAGATAAACCACGGAGAGAAACCCTTTCTCTCTAAGAATATGTAGCACCGGTTTTAATATTTTGGTAAATATATAAGGCGCTGAGGCTAGGCCAAAGGGTAGAACTCTAAATTGATAGCGTTGTCCCTGGAACTGGAAACGTAAAAATCTCCTATCTTCTTGGTGAATAGGAACGAGGAAATAGGCGTCCTCTAGATCAATAGAGGCAAGGAAATCGCCCTGGGATAAAAGGCGAATAACTGTTTTCCAATTTTCTAACTTAAAGTGCGGAGCTATAACGTATCGGTTGAGATTTTTTAGATTGAGAATAAATCTCCATCCTCCCGAGGATTTTCTAATGACAAAGAATGGCAATAGGTAATCACCTTCGCACGGCTCTACCATCTCGATCGCCCCCTTATCAAAAAGACTGGCAACTTCTTGAGAGCAGATCTGTTTTTCTAGTTTAGAGAGATGAACAGAAGGTTTTCTCTCTGAGGGAAGTGGCTGTTGTGCAAATGGGAGTCTGTACCCTGCGACGGCTTGTAAAATTAACTGGTCTGAGGTGATTTCCTTCCACCGGGGAAGGTAGGCTGACAACCTGCCCGCTCTATTTACCTCCACACAGTTTAACGCCTCCTCGAATGGGACCTGGAGCGGTATGTTGATCGGCGGCGATCGCTTGTTACCCCTGTTCTCCTCCAAGCCGATCTCGAGCTCCTGACAGGGGCCCGGGAGTTTCCCGGTCTCGCTGAGGCTACCTGCGCTGGCTGTTTTAGCGGTTGTTGCACTCGTTTTGAGACTGTTAGCGGTGCCTTAATAATGTCCCTCGAAGACTTTTCCATGGAGGCAACCTTTTTAATTTCCTCTCCAAAAGAGGCACCAAACAGGAAATCGTCCACCGGAATGGAGTCAATTGTAGCCTTGGCTGTTAGATTCAGAGTGGGTGCAATCTGAGCTCTCCTAGCGAGGGATAACCTGTAATGTAAATCTGCCAAGATTTGGGCTCCCTCGTTGACCTTAGCCACCGCTAACCGGGCCTCAGGACACAAGGATCTTTGCGTATCTGGTCTGAGGAAGTCAGAGATCGCTTCGCCCAATGCACATAAGCCCGCGCCCACTTGATTTTGATTCATGTTGTTGTAATTGTCTCTCTTCACTATCGAGTTATTCTTAAGAGCCACCTTGCACTCTTGATTTAGCATGGGGGCTTTAAGAAAAGCCACTGCTTCGCCAGGGGCATATTTCTTTAGTAAAGGATCGCGCTGCTCTGCCGGGAGGCCCTTGCGCGCCAGATCGCGCCAACGATGAGTCACTAGCTCATTCCACGGCGCTAACTCCTCTTGAACGAGGTCGGATCCAAATAACTCTTTAGTTAGAGGCTCTGCTGCTTCCTCTTCCACGTTAGTGGACGGTCCTTCCTCTAACCTAACTCGTTTGTGTGGTGTAGGGGATGAGGATCTGACAGATAAGTTACTTACTCCTGAAAGAGAGAAGGAAAATTCTACCTGATAAGTAGAACTTGTTCTATCTTCCGATTGTCTGTATTTCTCGAAAACAGATCAGGAGAAAGAGGATGAGCAGAACTTTTGTTCTATCTTCCCATTGCCTGTACTTCACGAATACAGATCGGGAGAAAGTGGATGTGTCGACCTGCCGTCTGTATTTTCCAAATACAGATCTAGCGTTTTGTACACACCTGAATACATCTGGTCCGCCGGTAATACTTGGCCTTCCGAGGAAGCCTGGGAGGCACCGGCCGAGACGGATCTTATAGATTCCGAGTCGCTGCATGACCCTAGATTATCCTGGATCTCAGTGGTTAGAATCGATGTCGAAGATCGAGGGCGGCCGGGCGATTTAACCTCTCTTCGAGACAATAGGCCAAGCACGCGTTCTACTTTATTCTCCAGGACTGTGAGACGATCGCGAGAGGAATTTCTCCTCCTCTTTTTCTCCTTGCGACTCGATTTTCCCATCCCTGCAGGTTCCGACGATCCAAAACTGCAAGCAATTCTTAACTTCTGCCTGTCAAAGACACGCAACAGAAAACAATGAAGAGGCGCAAGAGCGCACGGAGGTGCACAGGAGCCGCACCTCAGAACAAAAAGTTTGTTCTTTAAAAATCTGTTGAAGATAACGCAGCGGGACGCTACTACAATTATCCATCCGGACGAGACGTTGCATAATCGTGATTTGAAGGTATCTATTTAATATTTATATCATAGTTTCATTGTCTTTTTGTTGCTTTAATGTACTCATGTGCTATAAATGATTTATCGCGTTGTTTTCTAAATTTATTGCATATTTTACCGGTTGCATATTTTATAACCTCAAAATGTCAAGTTCTGTATTCTGTCGATGTAAGAATGAAATTATAATTACTAAGTATAATTAAAATTAAAACTTATTATGTCTCTACTTTTATATAATAAAAGTGTTTATATACAAATAAATTCTTCTTTTTTCCTTGGTTTCCTATTATGAGATACTATCTCATATAAGGAAATCCTTATGTCTCATATTAGGAACCCTTTTTTTGAAATGGCAAAATTGGCATTTTTGATAAAAAAATTCAAAGTATAGCTATTATCGATTACTGACTTTTGGTGATGAAACTTAAATATATTTCCTATAATTTTAACATAAAAATAGAAGTTAATGTTATAAATTTAAAAAGTTACAAGCATTTAAAAAAAGGTATCTCATAATAGGCAACTTTACCCTACCACTTGGGTTTTTAAGAAAAATTAAAGATAAGGTGCGCGAGCACATACATAAATTGGCACTTTTTTTTTACCTTTTTTTGAAAAGGTAATTTTGTACTGATTATTTAGACAGCATTATTGTAAAAGCGAATTGGCGATACATGACGCGCAATTGTGACTGAATTAGGTTTGCGTAGCGGCTCGTTCCCGATGCAATATAACTCACTGATTTACATTGATTTAATTAACAATTAAAATTTGACGAAAACTTTAATCCGCAGAAAGTATTGTACATATAGATATTGTATACGTCTTGTGTTTTCAATCTCGTAAATGTTACACAGCGCTGTCGATTATCCCAACCATTATCCTGATGTAATCCTCACAGAAATAATTTCTAATAACAAGAATAAAAATATTCTTGACGTACTTGCAACTTTATACAGTATAAAAATAACGCAATATTATGATAACTGCAATTCCTTTCCTTCCCCATCGAATTAAATAAAATTGATTTATTTGTCTTGGGACAAGAGTAATATATATAAATTTTAATATGATTGGTATTGTCATATTTCGCCACTCTCGGAATTCAAATGTCCCGCTCACCGAAAGCGAATCATCGTTCTACAGTTAGAGAGGGCGAGCTAGGTTAGATAAGAGAGAAAGAGTGTACAGACGGTCAAAATAGAAATTTCTGAATCCAAAGAAACCGATTACAATCGATAAGCATAATTAGAAAGAGTGAAATATTAGCTGTAAATGTTGTTTCTCTTATTTGCAGGTAATGCAAAATTGATGTAATTAAGTAAAGTTTAAGCGCAAATTATATTAATAAACAAAATTCTCTTATTTGCAGAAACGTAGATACAGTTCTATTTTACAATATAAAAACCCATCCACTTATATTTTCCATTATATATTATAATATTTATATACATATAAAAATTGTTTATATACTAGTATCTATTATTTTCATAATAAATGTATATTTTCTAACGTACCTGATATGGAATTTTACCTTCTTTAGCATCTTCTCCATTCACAATTATGGGATTAAGAAATGGAACAATTCCAGCTACAATGATGAGTTATTATTACTATAAATAAAATAAAGCTAAAAGCCGAAAAAAAAATATTTTTTAATTTTCGGATCTTTTCAAGTTAGCAATCTTTTAAGGAAGTTTTATGAAAAGTTATAAAAAAATAGTTTTACGATGTTGTATTTATATTTAATAATTGAATTAATAAACGTATTAAAGAAATGCATTTATTTGAATAATACATACAGTAATACAATTTTCCCCTTAAAGGTACTCCTAAAGGAATTATATTAATTTTTATTCACGTATATTAATTTATATACACAAATTATATTAAATAATTTATATTCACTTATACGAATAATTATAGAACAATTCAAGAAGATCATTACTTACCATAAGAGAAGGTCAGAAGGCTCAAGAAATACAAAACTCTCAACGCCATTGTATGATGAGTGACTGAAGTCTGTTTTGAAGTCATATTGATACTAATTTATATGTTTTTAATTGTGTCTCCCTACTTATGTATAAATAATCTAATAATCAACGAGCTTTCTTTCAAAAATTTATATTACGTAGATCAGTTATCAAGTACTATATCGGAAATATAGATACTGAAATTACAGAAATTAATCGTGATAAGTATAAGATGTTGTTATTGCAATTTTATGCAACATATGTTTTCTAATTAGATTTATTACAATTTTATATATCTTAATTAATTTTATTTTTTTTGTTAAATATTAAAGTTTTTACTTTAAATAATTGTAATTTTTTAATTATCTCACATTTCTACCTTTTTACAATGTTAAAGATATTTAAGTCGACGATTTTTTATTTGAAATACTTTCGGTACTCTTATAAAATTCGATATGAGCTGTAGCATACACCTATAAAAGACACAATTTGTAACATAAATATAATATAAAAAAACGTTATATTTCTACTATATTACTTATCTTTTGATCAAGCAATAATTGTTTTGTCGATCTTTTTGTCTCAGTCACAGTATTTTTTAATTCAAATTTCTTTAAGTTTTAATTTTAATTCATGAACCGCATTACATTTTTGTTTTATTTGTTACTAATTTATTTTTTACCATTTTATTTACTATTTATTATGTATTTATTTTCTTATTTATTATATTGTTTATGAACTGTTAATGGCGTGTTCATCTCGAAGATTTGCATTGGGAGGCTCAAAGTGGGATTTCTCTGATTTGCAATGAATTGTGTTACTAATGAATAATTGACTAATACACACATACTTTTTAAGTTTCACTGATAAAGGCTCTGTGTAGCCAAAACACGTTTGAATCCGCTAATTTTATTCCGTTTTTATAATTAATAATAATCTTGAATGTATTGTTTTCACAATTGACAATATTTTCAAGAATTCTCTCAAATTGTAGTACTGTGCGGAATAATAACTGCTCGTAAAAAAAGACCTAATTGTTTTTATTGAATCAATATTTATTTTATTGAAAACATTACAAAATTTTGATGAGCTATTATGAATAACTCATCTAGGTTCATCATATCGTGATCATGCATTTTTTACATAAAACAAATATCTTTTCTTCTCAACTTTAAGAAAGATAGATAGAAAATTGCGTTGAACTGAGAACACACAACAGAATACTAATCACTGTTGTAAAAAGTGGGTTTTAGACCGCTTGTTTGCCAATCCAATCCAAATAATTGAAGACACGGGTAAAGATAATGGGGAACATTTGGTCGCCACAACCATACGCCCAGGATACCAATCCAACGAGTTTATTGTTGATAGTTATGGGCCGCCAGAGTCCTGAAAAAAGCAAAGCGCCGTTTCAAATTAGATATTTAAATCTTAATTATTAAAATTTTGTGCATTTTCTTCATCACAATTTTAAATATTTGATTATTCTAAGATAACGGTGTACAAATTTCTACTGAAGATATTAAATAAAGAGACTGATACATTAAAAGTTGAAATCTTATAAGAAAAATCTACCTGGTTTCCTTCGCTTGACGAATTGTATGCACAAACTTGCTTATTTTGGTACACCTTTATTTTAAAACGCTCCTGGTACTGCCGCTCGTAACAAGAATGATTAGCGATATAAAAGTCGACTCGTTGTAACTTATTAGTGTTTGTGCTTGTTCGCTGCAATTTCATAATAATATTTATATTTTGCTGTTTTCCAAGTGACATTAATATTCTTTTTATATAAATACTGTGAATAAATACAACATTAAGTAACTGCAAATTTGTTTTTTCACGAAAAACAGAATGTACTTAATATATTTAAAACAGCGAAAGACGCACCGAAAGTCTTCCCCCTCCCGACACAACAGCAGGATCATAATTCTCAACATTTGTTAATCGCAATTCAACGGTTTTGATAGTTGTAGAGTTTTCGAAGGAAGGTGTTACCTAAAAATTTTTACTTGAGCTTTATGATTCCTGATTCAAAAAGACAATTATACAGATCTTAATTTCATCGGTGAATCCAAAATTGATACCGCACACACCTTTAATAAAGCTATATCATTAATCCAAGAATCATTTGGATCGTAATTCTCGTGTATAATTATTTCTTCGACGTTATGTAATGATTTCGAATTATTTAGGTTGATGGTGCCAGCAACTACTCTTACATCTTCGGCTTGTTTACTACAATATAAAATTTCATTACTTAAGTTTTAACCTAAATATATAATATAGTGAGCGTATCAGATTTCTTACATCAGCAAAAGTAATATTTACACAAATATATTCAAAAAAGTTTAACAAAAAGATATATTAGCGTAAAGTATAAAAAGTCGATTTATTAAAAATAATGGAATTACTTTTCGACGCAGTGAGCTGCCGTGATGATATAGTTTTCATTCAGAATTGATCCGTTACAGAAGTGATCAGAATTATTTTTGTTTTGTAGGGAAACCTGTAAAAATTATACACACCATTTTTGTAAATATTTGTACATTTCTTAGAAAATTTTTGTACATACTTTTAACAATAGTAATATATATATATATATATATATATACATATATATATATAATATAATATATATATACATGTATATACATAAACATTTATATACTAATATATAAATATTGTTTATATATTAGTATCCATTGTTTTCAGAATAAATGTATATTTTTTACCTGATATGAAGTTTCATCTTTTTCAGCTTTTGTTTCATTCAAAACAAGAATTCCATCTACAGTGATAAGTTATTATTGCTATAAATAAAATAAAGCCGAAAAAAAAAAGAAATACTTTTTTAATTTTTGGATCTTTTCAAGTTAGCAATCTTTTAACAAAGTACTATAAAAAGTTATAAAAAAACAGTTTTGCGATGCCGTATTTATATTTAATGATTGAATTAATAATCGTATCAAATAAATTTATTTATTTGAATAATACATGCAGTAATGCAATTTTTCCCCATAAAATTACTCCTAAAGGAATTATATTAATTTATATTCACGTATATGAATTATTAAATAATTTACATTCCCTTACACAAATGATTGTAGAATAACTCGAGAAGGTCATTATACTTACTTTGAGAGAATGACAGAGCCAGAAAACTGAAGAAATACAAGACTCTCAACACCATTGTATGATCAGCGACTGAAGCTTGGTTGGAAGTCATATTATACCAATTATACAGATACCAATTTATATGTTTTTAATTGTGTCAACCCATATAAATAATCCATATAAATAATCAAGAGGCACGGTCACGCTCGCGCCAAGTGAATGCGTTAACGAGAGACCGCGTCTCTTTATATAAGCCAACGAAATTAACAAATTTCAATAATAGCTGAATTGATCAAGTTGAATAATTTTGAATGATAACTTGGGAAAAAATGCATAATAAAAGTGTTTTTATTTTTTCTCTCGTAAATTTTTTGTAAGAAACGCTGTCGTCTGCAAGCAAATCTTGTCGAGTACATAGTGATACTTGCATATGAATGTCATGACCGTAACCTCTCCCAAGATAACGACGCAAGTTTCCTTATCTGTAAAATGTCGAAGAGAACTAATATTCTAGTCGAATCATGTAGACCAGTAAATAAGTGTTCAACTTACATATATTAATTACATTTATTATTTTGTACATAAAAAATTAATGTCTTACAACACTGTAATTGTTGTTATTCTTTAATGTGGTGTCGTTTTATTTTGAAGTAACCAAGAGAAATATAATCACAAAAAAATTAATTGTCAGAAGATCAGAAGATGTGAAGAATGTTCGAAGTAAAGTTAGTAAATAATGAAAACATATAACTTTAGAACAGTAATACAAAATGCTGTTGCTTTGCGAGCATCAGTTTAGTATATTTGCAACATTTATTATTGAATTGTGCAAGATGAAGCCGTTTGCAAAATATAACGAGCTTCATGAGCACCTAACGTTCCAGTGAGTTCTTTTATTATTTACATGAATATGCCTTTATGACGCTAGAGTAACTGATTAAAGATAAAAATATCAAATGGACAAGAAAAGTAATAAGAAAGAAAAAAAAGATTTAACATTTACGCAAATTTATTCTATTAAATTAAGATAAATGTTATATTAATGTTATATTAAGCCTCTTTATTAGTTATAAGATGAATTTTGTTATAATAATATGTTAATGTAATAAAATTACATAAATAAAGATACATGCTCATACAATTTATGGTTTATAATTATAATAAAGATGATGATCGTGAAAAAAATGTTACAAACAGAGAGACTTTTTACCAAGTAATTATAGCAATATCACATGTTGCTTTTGAATGTTCTTTTGAAATAAAAATCTACGCTTGTTTCAAATTCTTCTGGCCTAATTTCTGTATATCCACTTTCGTACCATGCGTATTTGAATAAATTTCTAAATCTTGGTGATGAAAATTGAAAGTGTGTTAATGATTGCAACTTTAAAACAGAATCTCCTGAATGTAATTTGATTTCTAAATCTAGAAGCATGACAACAAGAATTGACCAAAGAATTTTATAAAATTCTTCCAGCGGAAGCCATATACGTTTAATAGTTGTCTCTGACCTATTGTTCCC
Source organism: Solenopsis invicta (assembly GCF_016802725.1). Taxonomy (NCBI): domain Eukaryota; kingdom Metazoa; phylum Arthropoda; class Insecta; order Hymenoptera; family Formicidae; genus Solenopsis; species Solenopsis invicta. The sequence continues at coordinate 8,272,352 of NC_052665.1, forward strand.
GCTGATATAGTTAAAAAAACAATATCTTCAGCATTTTTTGGCCTATCTTAAATTTGTGTAATTTAATTCAAGTGATATGTATTTCTAAAAAATGTATTAAATCTTTAAATTGTGCCAATTATAAAGAGCATATATTATTCTTTGAAACAACTAGTGTACTACTTTTAATAAATAAAATCTAAGTCATAGTATCTTTCGTGTAAGGATTTTCTTATTCCAACCCAAATCGTTATAAGATTAATTTTTAAAAAACCTATTTATTTTGATAAAACCCAAATGGTAGTGTCTTTACTTTAATAAAACCCAAGTGGTGATAGCTTTAATTTTTTTAAAAATAAAATTTAAATAGTACTATCTTTTGTACTTTGATTGAAAAACCTTTCTATTATAACAAAACCCAAGTGGATGTATTAAATTAAAAAAATTTCAATAAAGTATAATATTTCATCTCAAAGAATTAAAGAAAAAACAGTAGAAAATTAAAACAATTTATTAAAATAAAAAATGTTTAATGTACAAAATCTTGACACTGCTAGATAAGAAGTACATTAAGAAGAATTGAATAAGAACGAATACGATAAATGTAAAAAATAGCTTGCGCATAGGAGTAGGTATGCGGATTAGTACGGCTGACTAATGTATGCTAGCATTGCCAGCAATATTCTTTGTCGAAAATGTGAAAGGGAGTATTCCTGACGTTCAGTGGGAAAAACTTAATCTTCGTCATTGCGTTTTCATTTGTTTATTTACTTCAATAATTGTCACTTACAGTATATACGAGGTGTGTTCAAAAAGTATCGCGAATTTTGAATTTTCGCGGGTTACGTATATTCGAATTTCGATCTTTTTGTGGCGTTATGTTGGTACTCATGTCTCTCACTTATGCCGACAAGCTCGGCCATTTTGAATGTTCACTTAATTGTTGACAGCTGCTTTGCTTGCACGTGTTTTGGATCGTCTTCGATTTTTACCTATTCAAAAAAATGGATCAAAGAACCTGTATCAAATTTTGTGTGAAAAACGAAATTAAGTGCGCGGATGCATTCCGAATGTTGACTGTGGCATACGGAGAAGCTACCTTGGACCGAAGCAACGTTTATCGGTGGTACAAAATGTTCTCAGAAGGCCGAGAAGATGTGAACGACGAAGAGCGTGCCGGACGCCCGAGCACTTCAACAACAGACGAAAAAATTAATGAAGTGGAGAAAATGGTATTGGCCAATCGTCGAATCACCGTTAGAGAAGTTGCTGAGGACCTAAACATATCGATTGGCTCGTGCCATTCGATTTTTATCAATGATTTGGGCATGAGACGGGTCGCCGCGAAATTCGTACCAAAATTGCTCAATTGCGACCAAAAACAGCATCGCATGAACATTGCTAATGAGATGTTGGACTCTGTCCGCGACGACCCAAATTTGCTCCAGAGGGTCATAACTGGTGACGAATCGTGGGTTTATGGTTATGACGTGGAAACCAAAGCTCAATCATCTCAATGGAAGCTGCCGCACGAACCAAGACCGAAAAAAGCGCGCCAAGTTCGGTCGAATGTGAAAATTTTGCTGACAGTTTTCTTCGATTGCAGGGGCGTGGTGCATCATGAGTTCTTGCCACAGGGTAGAACGGTCAATAAGGAATATTACCTGCAAGTTATGCGCAATTTGCGCGAAGCAATCCGCCAGAAACGCCCGGATTTGTGGAAGAACAAAAATTGGCTTTTGCACCACGATAACGCCCCTGCTCACACATCGTTGCTTGTGCGCGACTTTTTGGCCAAAAACAACACACTAATGATGCCGCAGCCACCGTATTCCCCAGATCTGGCCCCCTGTGACTTTTTCTTGTTCCCTAAACTGAAGAGGCCCATGAAAGGACGACGTTACGCTACGCTTGACGAGATAAAGACGGCATCGAAGGAGGAGCTGAACAAGATAAAAAAAAATGATTTTTTGAAGTGCTTCGAAGATTGGAAAAACCGTTGGCACAAGTGTATAATATCTCATGGGGATTACTTTGAAGGGGACAAAATAGATATTCATGAATAAATAAATAATTTTTGAAAAAACACAAAATTCGCGATACTTTTTGAACACACCTCGTATTTTTTGCGTTACGCTATTGCGTTATGACAGTCGTGTGGGCCGAGTATTCTCGCCGAGCGAGAGGCGACGACGCCGTGCAACGATTGCCCTTTAGTTATCGGATCAGGAGCATATTTTGCCCTGAGCTCGTGTCAGAGATACGACTTTTCGCGGATATCGAATAGGCGAACTCGCGTATGCTCGTGTTACGGCTCGCGGTGGCGCGGCAGGGAGAGCGAATACTTGAACGTCGTTACCGCGGTGAAGTCGGACTAGAAAAAAGTGCCGGAGAGCCTTCCGGACACTTATTTATTAATTTAGGAATTGCCACGTTCTCACCCCGCTTGGTTCCGATTTCCGAAATTTTTGCCCCGATTGGGCGATTCGGATTTTCGGTTTCCAAGCGCAGCGAATAAAGACGATCGGCCGCCAAACGATTGCCGACGGTCCCCGGACTAGCGACGCCGATATTGTCTTAGGGCAGTTGTTTACAATTGTAATATCGGCGCCGCATCGTCCGAATGATGTTTATCGTTGGGTAATAACCGCGTGCAACCCGGAAATGCTCGAGACCGTCCAAGCTCCGCTTTTTCGTTTTTTTGTATCTCTTTTTTGATGCTTTATTATGCCGCGCCGTTCGACCGTCGCCTATTCGTTATGATGCACGTATTGCATCCGCATGTGTGTGCGCGATATGAATTTCGCGTCGTTACACCTGAGGACAACGACGATAATGAGGACGTTTCTTAACATGAAAATATTGAGACTTAGACTTTGCATCGCGATATCTCCGCTCGTAGGGAGAAAAAAAATAAAAACACTTTTATTATGCCATTTCATCATTCTAGCTACAGTAACTATTCAGCACTTCATGACTTCAGCGGTTTTACTGATATGTGATAATCTCGCATGTTTGAAAGTCGCTGACTCGGGTGAAAGAGGCTCAGTCTCTGTTCGCTTTGCGTAAATATTGCGCGAGACGCGACCGTCTATTGACCAATAAGACCGGGAGAATCACACATGAAATTATATTGAATTGTAAACCTGTGAATCTTGATAATTACAAGGCGAGTAATCATTCGAGTCTAGAAGCGCGAGCTTCAATGGAAGATTCTTACGGCGAGCAAAATTCTAATTGTAGCAGTAGTCACAATCAATATGTCGTGGAAAATTTTTTGCGTAGAAATTTGGACTTAAAGTTTATCACAAAAAAGGTCAATGATTTTTCGATTCAACTGCAGCAGAATCGAGTAGCATTTACGGCCTGCAATTTCTTCAAAATAAATAAAACTTTGTTCAGTGGTGTGAGTATATAATTTAATTAATTTATTACAATTTCTATAGAAGAGAAACTCTTTTCAAATTGTAATGTAACTAATAGTTATCAAAACAATTAAATGAAGTATATTTGTTTTCCAGTTCGTCGGGGTGATTTTCACTTATCAATTTATCTTTGTTCAATTTGATCAACAACCAAACTCCTCTCTTCTTTTTTTTCTGAAAAAAGGCATATAAAGAATATATCGAAATTATCGTTGTCGCTTTTTCGCGGTGCCGATTGGTTCTCTCGCTGCGTTAACTTCGTGAGTGGCTGTCATCGCGGAGATCGCGTATTTTGACTTTGTGTATTGAGGGATTAAAGGGTAATATTAAATTTATAATTTGTGTGAAATTATGTAACATTAAAAGCTCTGTAGAGCGCGCCTGATAGCAATTCCTGGTGAAACCTTTTTAATCCACGCACACACATAACAATTAAGATTCCGTTTTACTGTAACGTGATATTTCTTACAGCGTTACTTCTAAGTAACTGATCGTTAAGCATGAGATCCGAACGGTTGTATTATTACAAATATAGAAAGCCCACAAGTCAGAAAGAAATCATAACGGTTCGAGTGAGAAGGAAAGACAAATTAATGTGTTCTTCACCGCTGAGTAAATAACGCTGAATAAATAAATAACAATAATGAATCTGGATTTTCACAATTAAATAAGTCATAAAATATAAATAATTTACCTACAAAAACTATTACAATTTTATAAATAAATTATATAGGTTTAGTCCAACGTATAAAAACTGATTATTGATAAATTATATAAATTAAATCAAACATATAGACACTGAGTCAAAACGCTAAAGACAAATAAATTAAGTACGTAAAACTTCCAATGAAGTCATTAAACATTCATGATCCGGAGTTCTTTTACAATTTTCTTAGTAGTGAAAAATCGCATGGTGGAGGCATTCAGTATCCGATTGTAAGTTCAAGTTGATATTTTAATTGATTTTTGCTGTTGGAACTTATTATTAAGCTGATGATGACTCCAAAGAAGAGTCGAAACGTTCAAACTTATATTAAATAAACAAAAAATTTTTGTCTATTTTGAATGTTTTGTTGTGCGCACTGCTAACTGTACTGATCCACATTAGCCTTTGTATTTTTTTATATTTAAAAGTCACAATGTATATTGCTATAGAATTTTTTAATTATTTTCATAAGTTAAAGAAATATTTATTTAAATAAATTGAATAAAGAAATAATGATTTTTATAATGATAATATAAGTAAAAAGTTAGTAAATTATTAAATTTTTTAATATCGTCGATATTAAATGCATTTATTCGTTTTTTTTACGGACGTTTTCGTATTATAATTTCTTGTTATTATCAAAAGGCGCGGTTGCGTCTCGCGCCAAGTGAAGAGAAATCAAGCCTCTTTTGCGCAAGTGAGCAACTTCCAAGCTCACGAGATTATCAGATCTCAGAAATGGCTGAACCGATCAAGTTCTGAATAGTCTTAAACGACAGCTTGAGGAAAATTACATAATAAAAGTATTTTTATTTTTTCTTTCCGTCTCTACGTGCGGAGATATTGCGATTAATATTACCATGACTCATTACCTGTTTTATATTTATCAATTACTGTTTATTAAGTTCGTTCCGACATAGCTACCATTTGGTCAATCATATCCCCTACAAAACCTCCAATCGTCGAAGTTCGTCCAAGGTTAATTTTCAAAGGTACCGCGAATGTGCTAATATCGTAATAAACCTATAAATTGCACGCAACATAATGTTGCACTAGTAGAACGTTTTTCGTTGTGCATAAAGCATCAGAGAAAATTCACGACGTATGCGCTTCTCGGAGTGTTTTGCTTCTAGATAAGATTTACTATTTTTCCTATACAATATTCTGTATCGCAAGGATTTATAATACGTAATCAGCAGCCATACTCTCGTTTGCAAAATAATAAGAGTTGATTAGCAAAATAATAAGAAATAAAAATGGAGGAGGCGCAAGTACATGTGCAAGTGAAAGACAACTCGATAGAGTGCATCTTACGTCCAATATCGTACACCTCCTGGTTCCTGGGTGTCGGTGTAGCACGTCCGCGAAAAGATCTTGAAAATATAATAATAATTATACGTATAATTCATATGGCTATGTGTCCCTTTATCATGATATATAACGCAGAATATTTCTTCACTGATATTTCTCTCTTTGTCATTTGATGACAAAAAAATGATCCTGTACATGGCTTTTCTAAACATGATGATATATTACATATCAGCTTATTATTATATTTATCACGGATTTAGGCAGTGCGACGACTGGCAGAACCTGATGAATGATTTGAAAAAACTTGATCAAAACATCAGAAAAGAAACATCCACAAACCAATACATAAATGGCCGATCTATAAATGACCGATCTATAAAAATTGTTGAAGCGCTAGCAATTTTCATGACGTTCACTGTCCCTGCTTTGTGGCTGATAGTTCAAATTCTGCTTGATTATATCTCATCATATGAAGAACACGAGTATTTTATAACACAAATGCTGTCTTACTGTATATTAGCGCAGTCGTTGATCAACAGCTTTGTTTTCGACATTGTCGTCTATGTGTTGTATTGCAGATCTCAAACATTAAATGAATTAATTGGCACGTTGCATAAGTTCCATGTGCAGGAGATCGCGTCCAAGATTAGATTCATCAGAAAATTGCATAGCGGTGAGTTTTTGCGAATATTATATAATCCGGTAATGTAGATTTATATGGTTCAAAATATAATTTAATACAATCTATGAAAAAATTGCGATGATAGTATAGTCGAATTGTAAATTCTGTTGCGCAGATATTTGTAAACTTGCTAAGATGGTAAATGATATGCACGGTATTCATCTCCTCTTATGCTCAGCAAATTGCTTCATCATGACAGTGACTGCACTATTCAATTTTTACTTTACCTTGAACCATGAGGACAAATTGTTACTGTTAATACATCCAGTTTTACAAATTATATATACCATGCAATTCTACCCGATTTGTTGGATTTGCACACTCGCGTGTAAAGAATTCAATAGGACAGGGTGCATCATACATGAAATTCCATTGAAGTGCCAACCTGTAAATCTTGATAATCACGAGGCGAGTAATCAATTGAGTCTAGAAGTGCGAGTTTCCATGGAAGATTCAAACAGCGAGCAAAATTCTAATTGTAGCAGCAGTCACAACCAGTATGACAAAAATGAGGACCTAAAGTGTGTCAGAAATGAGGTCAGAGATTTTTCAAATCAACTGCAGAATCGAATAGCATTTAGGGTCTGCGATTTCTTTGAAATAAATAAAACTTTGTTCAGTGGGGTGAGTATACAATTTATTTAATTTATTACAATTTCTGTAGAAGAGAAACTTTTTTGTAATGTAAATGTAAATAATAGTTATCAAAACAATTAAATGAAGTAAATTTGTTTTTCAGTTCGTCGGAGTGAGCTTCACTTATCTATTTATCTTTGTTCGATTTTCTTAATCGAAATTCTCTCCTTTCTGAAAAAAGGCATGTAAAAAATATATCAAATGTATCGAAATTATTGTTGTCGCTTTTCCGCGCTACCGATTCGTTTTCTCGCTGCGCTATCTTCATGAATGCATGTCATCGCGGAGATTACGTATTTTGACTTTGTGTATTGAGGGATTAATAGGGTAATATTAAATTTCTAATTTGTGTGAAATTATGTAACATCAAAAGTTCTGTAGCGCGCGCCTGTTTTGTCTAGTGTTAAACAAAATACTAAAAATGTATTTGAAGCGTTTGAAAATGTGTTGAAATTCAACGTCATGTTTTTTTGCATTATAGTACCAATAGTAAACGTTTTGTCTTTTTCTAAAAATTTCTATACTGTTACATTGTATAATAATATTGTCTCACTGTGTTCTACGTGTTCTTATATCTTGCTTGTAAAAATAAATTAAGAGACTAATCCTATGTAAAAAATGTAAAACTAATGTTCCATTATCATTTAGACAACATTATTGTAAAAGCGAATTGGCGATACATGACGCGCAATTGTAGCTGAATTAGGTTTGCGTAGCGGCTCGTTCCCGATACAATATGGTAAAGTCGGTATATACGTCGTAGCTTTCGAAGATTTAATTTAGCAAATATTATTTACTATGTTTAAGGAAAATAAATTGTACTGAACAGAGGACACACAACAGAATAGTAATCACAGTGGAAAAAAAGTGAGATCAATTTAGACCGCGTTGTCTTTAATCCAATCCAAATAATTGAAGACACGGGTAAAGATAGTGGGGTAGGTTTGGTCAGCACAGCCATACGCCCAGGATACCAATCCAACGAGTTGTCTGTTAATAGTTAATGGGCCGCCAGAGTCACCCTGAAAGAAGCAAAGCGTCATTTCAAATGTGAGATCTAGATTTTGTGCATTTTCTTCATCATGATTTTAAGTACTTGATTATTTTTAGATAGCAGTTTATAAGCTTCTACTGAGAATATTAAATAAATAGACTAATACAATAGTTGAAATCTAGAAATAAGAAAAACCTACCTGGCAAGATCCTTTCTTTTTTGATGGGTTGAACGCACATACTTGCTCATATCGATGTACTGTACATCTAAAACGCTCCTCGTACTGATTCTCGCAATCAGTTGGATCAGCGATGAAGATATTGACTCGTTGTAACTTATTGGTGCTCGATCCTTCTTGCTGCAATTTTGTAATAATATTTATATTTAGCTGTTTTCAAAGTAACATTAATAGTGTATACTTTTTATATAAATACTATAAATAATAATTACAAGTTTAAATAATAGTAAATTTGTGTTTTCCCAAATTACAGATTCTACTTAATATATTTAAAACAGCGAAAGACTCACCCAAAGTTTTCCCCATCCTGACACCACAGCAGAATCATAAGTCTCAACATTTGTTAATCGCAGAGTAACGGGTTTGATAGTTCTAGATTCTTTGAAGGGAGGTGTTACCTAAAAATTTTTGCTTGAGATTTATAGTTTTTGATTCAAAAAGACAGTTATAAAGATCTTAATTTCTTCGGTGAATCGAAAATTTATACCGTGCTTATCTTCAATAAAGCTATATCATTAATCCAATAGAGTTGTAGAGTTTATGTGTAATTTTTCTTTCGACGTTATGTAATGATTTCGGTTCATTTAGGTCGATGGTGCCAGCAACGACTATTAGATCTAGGGCAAGCCTTCTACAACATAAAATTTAATTGCTTAATTTTTAAACTACATATATAATACAGTGAGCGTGTCAGATTTCTTACATCAACAAAAGTAATATTTACACAAATATATTCAGAAAAGTTTAACAAAAAGATATATTAGCGTAAAGTATAAAAAGTCGATTTATTAAAAATAATGGAATTACTTTTCGACGCAGTGAGCTGCCGTGATGACATAATTTTCATTCAGAATTGATCCGCCACAGAAGTGATGAAAATTATTTTTGTCTTGTAGGGAAACCTGTAAAAATTATACACAACATTTTTGTAAATATTTGTACATTTGTTAGAAAATTTTTGTACATACTTTTAACAGTAGTAATACACACACACACACACGCACACACACACACACACACACACACACACGCACACAAAATATATTTGATATAGATATAGATATATATATATATATGATATATATATATATATATATATATATATATATATCATATATAATATTTATATACATGTATATACATATACATTTATATACTAGTATATAAATATTGTTTATATACTAGTACCTATTATTTTCATAATAAATGTATATTTTCTTTAGCATCTTCTTCATTCACGATTATGGGATTAAAAAATGGAACAATTCCAGCTACAATGATGAGTTATTATTACTATAAATAAAATAAAACCGAAAATCTGATCTTTTTAGGTTAGCAATCTTTCAAGAAAGTTTTATGAAAAATTATAAAAAAACAGTTTTGCGATGTTGTATTTATATTTAATGATTGAATTAATAAACGTATTAAAGAAATGCATTTATTTAAATGATACGTGCAGTAATGCAATTTTTCTCCCTAAAGATACTCCTAAAAAAATTATATTAATTTATATTCACGTATATTAATTTATATACACGAATTATATTAAATAATTTATATTCACTTATACGAATAATTATAGAACAACTTAAGAAGATTATTACTTACCATAAGAGAAGGCTAGAAAGCTCAAGAAATACAAAACTCTCAACGCCATTGTATGATCAGTGATTGAAGCCTATTTTGAAGTCATATCAATACCAATTTATATGTTTTCATGTGTCCCCACTTACGTATAAATAATCGACACGCTTTCTTTCAAAAATTTATATTACGTAGATCAGTTATCAAGTACTATATCAGAAATATAGATACTGAAGATGAGATCGCAGAAATTAATCATGATAAGTACAAGATGTTGTCATTGCAATTTTATGCAACATATGTTTTCTGATTAGATTTATTACAATTTTATATATCTTAATTAATTTTATTTTTTCTTTGTTAAATATTAAAGCTTTTACTTTAAATAATTGTAACTTTTCAATCATCTTACATTTCTAACTTTTTACAATGTCGAAGATGTTTAGGTCGACGATTTTTTATTTGAAATACCTTTGGTATGTACTCTTATAAAATTTGATATCAGCTGTAGCATACACCTATAAAAGACACAATTTGTAATATAAATATAATATAAAAAAACGTATTTCTATTATATTACTTATCTTTTGATCAAGCAATAATTGTTCTGTCGATCTTTCTGTTTCATTATCTGATATACGACTGATTCGGTTTTTCCGTATTTATTAATCTCGTTCAAGAATTTTTCATGATTCTTTTATACGATTAAATTGTAATTAAGAGAAATATAATAATTCTTTGATCGATATAATAAAAGCATTATTTCATTTTTGCACTTTTGACAACTTATGTTATAAAACTTATTATTTTATAATTTATTATTTAATGAGGTGATTCTTGTAATAGATGACATTATTTTTTATTGTCACAAAATCAATCTACTATATGTATAGTTGATGTTATTCACTAGCTTATTTCTAAACAATTTATACCTAGATTGGATGTAGAAAACTAATACACTGGGATTCTACTGACTTTTTTTATATTCAACTAGAAAAAATAGTTCTTTTTGACTTGTTACACAATCTTATATTGGATTATATATACAGAAAACATTACAGTTTATAATAATTTTTACAATAGTGTAATGGCACTGAGAAAAAAATCATCTCGAAAGTGAACGTTACGAAATAATAATTTCGTTTAAAATTATTATCTATGCTGTATTATAAAAACTTGAATAGTTTTTTATTAAAAGTTTCGCGCTCACAATGCTAATTTCAATAGGAAATTTCACGAGAGATAAAATTTGATTGACCTTATGTAACTTGTGAATTTTTAATAGAAAATTTATTAGTAAAGAATTTTATTAGAAAAATTTTGACGGATTGTTGAACACGGACAAATAAAAGACGATCGATCGTAGGTCTAAGATGATTGCAATCGATCAGAAATCATATACCTCAATCAACGACCTCGTGGCCTAATAGTATAATCAATCAAATGATAAAAACTCATTCATTCATCGAAATCATTGATATTCTGCGAGCACAAACTTTCAATCGTATAAATTCATAATACATTTTTTAGAATGAATCAATATTAATAAGTAAATTTACTGATCACGCTAAAGATTTACACATCGGACTTCCTTACATTCTTGCTTAAAAACAAAGAATAATTTTGGATATAAGGATTACCTACCGGGAAAAAAGATCTCAGTCACAGTATTTTTTAATTCAAATTTCTTTAAGTTTTAATTTTAATTCATGAACCGCATTACATTTTTGTTTTATTTGTTACTAATTTATTTTTTACCATTTTATTTACTATTTATTATGTATTTATTTTCTTATTTATTATATTGTTTATCGACTGTTAATGGCGTGTTCATCTCGAAGATTTGCATTGAGAGGTTCAAAGTGGGATTTCTCTGATTCGTAATAAATTGTGTTACTAATGAATAATTGACTAATATACACATATTTTTTAGTTTTACTGATGAAAGCTCTGTGCAGCCAAAACGCGTTTGAATCCGCCAATTTTATTCCGTTTTTATAATTAATAATAATCTTGAATGTATTATTTTCACAATTGACAATATTTTCAAGAATTCTCTTAAATTGTAGTACTGTGCGGAATAATAACTACTCGTAAAAAAGGCTTAATTGTTTTTATTGAATCAATATTTATTTTATTGAAAACATTACAAAATTTTGATGAGCTATTATGAATAACTCATCTATGTGCATCATATCGTGATCATGCATTTTTTACATAAAACAAATATCTTTTTTTCTCAACTTTAAGAAAGATAGATAGAAAATTGTAATGAACTGAGGATACACAACAGAATACTAATCACTGTTGTAAAAAGTGGGTTATAGACCGCGTTGTTCGTCAATCCAATTCAAATAATGGAAGACACGAGTAAAGACAGTGGGGTAGGTTTGATCAGCACAGAGATACGCCCAGGATACTAATCCAACGAGTTCATTGTTGACAGTTAATGGACCGCCAGAGTCACCCTGAAAGAAACAAAGCGTCGTTTCAAATTTGATATCTAAATCTTGCGCATCTAAATTTTGTGCATTTTCCTCATCACAATTTTAAATACTTGATTATTCTTAGATAGCGGAGTATAAGTTTCTACTGAGGATATTAAATAAATAGACTAATACAATGAAAGTTGAAATCTTATAACAAAAATCTACCTGGCAAGATCCTTTTTCGCTTGACGGATTGTATGCACAAACTTGCTCATCTTGATGCACCGTCATTCCAAAACGGTCCCGGTACCGATTTTCGCAAGTAGTTTGATCAGCGATAAAAATGTCGACTAGTCGTAACTTATTAGTACTTGGTCCTGTTTGCTGAAATTAATATTTTATTTTTTTTATATAAATACTGTAAGTAATAAATACAACTTTAAATAATTGTAAATTTGTATTTTCACGAATTACAAATTGTACTTAATATGTTATTTAAAAAAGCAAAAGATTCACCCAAAGTTTTCCCCATCCCGATACCACAGCAGGATCATTAGTCTCAACATTTGTTGATCGCAGAGTAACGCGTTTGATAGTTGCAGATTCTTTGAAGGGAGGTGTTACCTAAAAGTTTTTGCTTGAGATTTATAATTTCTGATTCAAAAAGACAGTTATAAAGATCTTAATTTCTTCGGTGAATCGAAAATTAATACCGTGCACACCTTTAATAAAGCTATGTCGTTTTTCCAAGAATCTTTTGGATTGTACTCCTTGTGTTTAATTATTCTTTCGACGTCATGTGACGATTTCGGAGAATCTAGGTCGATAGTGCCAGCAACAACTTTTAAATCTTCTTCTTGTTTACTACAATATAAAATTTAATTGCCTAAGTTTTAATCTAAATATATGTATAATACTGTGAGCGTGTCATACTTCTTACATTAGTAAAAGTAATATTTATGCAAATATAAGCAGAAAAATTTAACAAAAAGATAAATTAGCGTATAAAAAATCAATTTATTAAAAATAATAGAATTACATATCGACGCAGTGAGCTGCTGTAATGACATAGTTTTCATCCAGAATTGAGCCGCCACAGAAGTGGCGACCAAAATTATTTTTGTCTTGAAGGGAAACCTGTAAAAATTATACATAGCATTGTAAATATTTGTGCATTTGTTTGAAAATTTTTGTACATACTTTTAATAGTAATAAAAAAAAATATATATTATATATTACATATTTTATATGTATATTATATATAATATTTATATACATATAAAAATTGTTTATATACTAATATCTATTATTTTTATAATAAATGTATGTTTTCTAACGTACCTGATATGGAATTTCACCTTCTTCAGCTTCTCTTCCATTCACGATCCTGGGATTAAGAAATGGAAGAATTCCAGCTACAATGATAAGTTATTATTACTATAAATAAGATGTAGCCAAAAAAAAGAAATACTTAATTTTTGCATCTTTACAAGTTAGAAATCATTCAAGAAAGTTTTATGGAAAGTTATAAAAAAATAGTTTTGCGAATGTCATATTTATATTTAATGATTGAATTAATAGACGTATCAAAGAAAATCGTTTATTTGAATAATACATGAAGTAATAAAATTTTTCTCCCTAAAGGTACTCCTAAAGAAGTTATATTAATTTATATTTACTTACACAAATTACATTAAATAATTTATATTCACTTACACGAGTAATTATAAAACAACTCAAAAGGATCATTACTTACCGTAAGAAAACGCCAGAAGGCTCAAGAAATACAAAACTCTCAACGCCATTATATGATGAGTGACTGAAGCCTGTTTTGAAGTCATATCGATACCAATTTATATGTTTTTAATTGTGTCTCCCCACTTTTATATAAATAATCCAATAATCGACGAGCTTTCTTTAAAAAATTTATATTACGTAGATCAGCTAGCAAATACTATATCGGAAATATAGATACTGAGAAATGAGATCACAGCGATTAATCGTGATAAGTACAAGATGTTGTGTCATTGCAATTTTCTTCAACATATTTTTCTCCGATTAGGTTTATTACAATTTTATATATATTAACCGATTTTATTTCTTCTTTATTAAATATTAAAGCCTTCACTTTAAATAATTGTAATTATTCAATCATCATCCCACAATTCAATCTTTTTATAATGTTAAAATATATTAAGTCAACGATATTGAAATATCTTCGGTATTTATAGAGTTTGATATGAGCTGTAGCATACACTTAAAAAGACATAATTTGTAATATGATTAAAACTCATTGCATTTCTACTACCTTATCTACTACCTCGATCAAATAATAATTGTTGTATCGATTTTTCTGTCTCATTATCTGATATACTGATTCGGTTTCCCCGTATTTGTTAATCTTGTTTGAGAATTTTTCATTCTTTTATATTATACAATTAAATTGTAATTAAAATAAATAAAATAATTCTTCAATCAATATAATAATAGCATCATTTTATGTTGCATTTTTTATAACTTATGTAATAAAACATATTATTTTATAGTTTATTATTTAATGAGATAATTTTTCTAATAGATGACATTATTTTTGATTGTCGCAAAATCAATCTAATATGTTGTTAAAGTTATTTGCTAGCTTATTTCCAAACAACTTACATCTAGATTGGATGTAGAAGACTAATATACTGGACTTTTTCTGACTTTTTTTATATTCAACTAAGAAAAATAGTTTTCTTGTCAGATTTGTTACACAATCTTATATTGGATTATACATATGCACAGAAAACATTACAATTTATAATAAGTTTTACAATAGTGTAATTGCACTGAGAAGAAAATTATCTCAAAAATAAACGTTACAAGATAATAATTTCGTCTAAAATTATCATATATGTTGCATTAAAAGCTTCCTATATATATATATATATATAGAGAGAGAGAGAGAGAGAGAGAGAGAGAGAGAGAGTTCCATGCACACAATGCTAATTTCAATATAAAATTTCACGAAAGATGAAATTTTGACTGTCCCATGAAACTCACAAATTTTTATGTTAGAAAAATCGTGACGGACTATTGAACAAGGATATATGAAAGACAATCGATCGTAGGTCTGAGATGGTTGCAATCGATCAGGAAACATATGCCTCAATCAATGACCTCGTGCCCTAACAGTGTAATTGATCGAATGATCAAAACTTTGTCGATCAAAATCATTGATATTTCCCTTTTATTTCAATTTTAAGAACCAATAATTAAAAAATTATACAAAATGATGGGTAGTGTATTAATTATAATTAAAAGATAGGAGGATTGATCTTTGATTCAATCCAATTCTTATAAGTAAGGACACGAGTAAAGACAGTGGGGTAGATTTGGTCGGCACAACCATACGCCCAGGATACCAATCCAACAAGTTCATTGTTGATGGTTAATGGGCCGCCAGAGTCACCCTGAAAAAAGCAAAGCGCCGTTTCAAATTAGATATTTAAATCTTAACTATTTAAATTTTGTGCATTTTCTTCATCACAATTTTAAATATTTGATTATTCTAAGATAACAGTGTACAAGTTTCTACAAAGGATATTAAATAAAGAGACTGATACATTAAAACTTGAAATCTTATAAGAAAAATCTACCTGGCAAGATCCTTTATCGCTTGACGGGTTGAACGCACAAACTTGCTCATTTTGATACACCGTCATTCTAAAACGCTCCTGGTACTGCCGCTCGCAATAAGAATGATCAGCGATAAAAATGTCGACTCGTTGTAACTTATTAGTGCTTGGTCCTGTTTGCTGCAATTTCGTAATAATATTTATATTTTGCTGTTTTCCAAGTGACATTAATATTCTTTTTATATAAATACTGTAAATAATAAATACAACTTTAAATAACTGCAAATTTGTTTTTTCACAAAAAACAGATTGTACTTAATATATTTAAAATAGCGAAAGACTCACCCAAAGTCTTCCCCATCCCGACACAACAGCAGGATCATAATTCTCAACATTTGTTAATCGCAATTCAATGGGTTTAATAGTTGTAGAGTTTTCGAAGGGAGGTGTTACCTAAAAGTTTTTACTTGAGCTTTATCATTCCTGATTCAAAAAGACAATTATACAGATCTTAATTTCATCGGTGAATCCAAAATTGATACCGCACACACCTTTAATAAAGCTATATCATTAATCCAAGAATCATTTGCATCGTAATTCTCGTGTATAATTATTTCTTCGACGTTATGTAATGATTTCGGATTATTTAGGTCGATGGTGCCAGCAACTACTATTACATCTTTGGCTTGTTTACTACAATATAAAATTTAATTACTTAAGTTTTAACCTAAATATATAATACAGTGAGCGCGTCATATTTCTTACATCGACAAAAACAATATTTACACGAATATATGAAGAAAAGATTAACAAAAAGATATATTAGCGTATAAAAAATAAATTTATTAAAAATAATAGAATTACGTTTCGACGGAGTGAGCTGTCGTGATGACATAGTTTTCATTCAGAATTACTCCGCCACAGAAGTGATCGGAATTATTTTTGTCTTGAAGGGAAACCTGTAAAAATTATACATAACGTTCTTGTAAATATTTGTACATTTGTTAGAAAATTTATGTATACACTTTTAATTGCAATAAAAAATATATGTATATTATATATAATTTTTATATACATTGTTTATATACTAGTATCTCAATATTACTTTCATAATAAACGTATATTTTCTAACGTACCTGATATGGAATTTCACCTTCTTTAGCATCTTGTCCATTTACAATCCTAGGATTAAAAAATGGAACAATTCCAGCTACAATGATAAGTTATTATTACTATAAATAAGATGTAGCCAAAAAAAAGAAATACTTAATTTTCGCATCTTTCCAAGTTAAGAATCATTCAAGAAAGTTTTATGGACAGTTATAAAAAAAAAACAGTTATGCGACTATCATATTTATATTTAATGATTGAATTAATAAACGTATAAAAGAAAGTCATTTATATGAATAATACATGCAGTAATGCAATTTTTCTCTTTAAAGGTACTCCTAAAGGAGTTATATTAATTTATTTTCACGTACACGGGTTATATTAAATAATTTATATTCACTTATATGAATAATTATATAACAACTCAAGAAGATCATTACTTACCATAAGAGAAGGCTAGAAAGCTCAAGAAATACAAAACTCTCAACGCCATTGTATGATCAGTGACTGAAGCATTTCTTGAAGTCATATCGATACCAATTTATGTTTTTAATTGTGTTACCCCACTTTCATATAAATAATCCAATAACCGACAAGCTTTCTATAAAAAATTTATATTACGTAGCTATCAAGTACTATATCGGAATATAAATACTAAGATCGCAGTGATTTATCGTGATAAATACAAGATGTTGTATCATTGCAATTTTATTCAACCTATGTTTTTGTGAATAGGGTTATTACAATTTTATATATCTTAATTAATTTTATTTCTTCTTTATTAAATATTACAGTTTTCACTTTAAATAATTGTAATTATTCAATCATTATTTTACATTTCTGACTATTTATAATGTTAAAAAATATTTGGATCGACCATTTTTTATTTGAAATACCTTCGGTATTTATAGAGTTTGATATGAGCTGTAGCATATATACTTATGATATAAATTTAATATAAAAAAATCATTGTTATTATCTTACTTATCTTTCGATCAAGCAATAATTGTTTTATCGATCTTTCTGTCTCATTAACTGATATATACGATTGATTTGGTTTTCCCGTATTTGTTAATTGCGTTCGAAAATTTTTCATAATTCTTTTATACGATTAAATCGTAATTAAAAGAAATATAATAATTCTTCGATCATTATAAGAAAAGTATCATTTTATTTTTGAATTTTTGATAACTTATGTAATAAAAATAAAGTTTCGTTGAATAAATCAATAATATTTATTTAATTGAAAACGTGTGCAAATTTTGAGAATTTATCACGTATAACTTTATGTACATCTCACACAGTCATACACAAAAAAATATCTTTTCTTCCTAACTTTTAGAACGATAGTTAGAAAATTATATAATACAAAGGACAGAGTCGAAGGTACGGAAGAGAATGAAATTGGCCTAGACTGCGTTCTTTTCAATCCAATCCAGATAAGAGATGACACGTGTGTAAACGGTGGGGTGGGTAGTGAGAGCACAATCCAACGACCAAGATACTATTCCAACAAGTTCTCCATTGACAGTCAATGGGCCACCAGAGTCACCCTGAAAGAAAAAACATGCCATTACAAATTTGATAATCATATCTTGTGCTTTCATCATAGTTTTAAATATTTGATCATCCTTAAGATATAATACTTTATAATTTATTACTAAGCGTATTAAATAAATGAACTGATGGAAGTTGAAATCTTAAGAAAAACTTACATTGCAAGCTCCTTTCTGGGCTGATGGATCGTTCGCGCAAACTTGCGTGGGATGAACGTCCATGTAAAGGTCCCTCTCGTACACAGATCTGCAGAAATCTTGATCAGCGATGAGGATATTGACTCGTTGTAGCTCAACAGGACTCGGACCTCCTTTCTGTAATTTTATAGTAGTATTCATTATTACAATTTCAGTTCTCGGACATTAATCCATTCTTATACCAGATATTATAAATAACCAATATAAAATCAAATAATTGCAAGTTCGCGTTTTTACGTAGAAGGTGACAGGTTAGAATATATTTAAAATGGAAGAAACTCACATAGATTGTGCCCCATCCTGACACAACAGCAACATCATTGGTCTTAACGTCGTGACCTTTTTTCGGTAAAGGAACGGGTGCGATGGTGACAGATGCTTTGAAGGCATTCTTTACCTAAAAGACAATTTTTGCTTGAAATTTATAATTTTTATCAAAAAAAAAAAAAAAAAATTATAAAAATACTAATTTACTAAAAAAAATATCTACTTGCTCACCTTTATCAAAGCAATATCGTTAATGTAGGAATTAGATGGGTCATATTCTCGATGTACAATAATTTTTTCAACTTCATGTTGCGATTTTGGGTCACGTAGGTTGATAGTGGCAGCAACAACTTTTATTTCACTAGCTCTTGTCCTATAACACAAAATTGAATTAAGTTTCTAAACATATAATTTATAATTGTGTCATATTTTGTACACCGGCAAAATAATATTTGTACAAATGTACGTGGACAAATTTATTAGATAGATAATACGTGATATAAAATTAATTTATTAAAAGTAACAATAGTAACAATAATTGAATTACCCCTGAACGCAGTGAGCAGCCGTAATAACATAGTTATCATTCAAGATTGAGCCGCCACAGAAATGGAAATCATTATTTATTCTTTGAAGAGAAACCTGTAAAAATTACATGTAATATTCTAAATAGTATTTGCACATTTCTTATTACATTGTCATACACGTTTTTAATTATGTAATAAAAAATAAAAATATTTATATATTTAATATTATTTAAGAATATTTTAAGAATAATAGAGTATCTGTTTATTTTTATAATAAATATATATTTCAATAACATGTACCTGATATGGAATTTCACCTTCTCTAGCATCTTCTCCATTTACGATTCTGGGGTCAAAAAATGGTAGAACCGCAGCTGCAACAATAAGTCATTATTATTATAGATAAAATGTACCCTAACTAAAAATGTATTTAGTTTTTGTTAAAATTTAAATAATAACAAATAATAGTTTGTTTCTTAGATATATTTTAAAATAACAAATTTTTTAATATTTTATATAAAAAATTATAAGAAACAATTCGAGACTGTCATATTTCTATTTGTATTTAACGATTGACTTGGCAGACAAATCGAACCATCAAAAAGTTATTTATTTGAATAATACGATGCAGTAAAGCGATTTTTTCCAAGATAATCTTAAAAGAGTTATAATTTATATTTATTTACACGAATGTATGTGATTATGTTGATCAACGCAGAGAAAATCATTACTCACCATGAGAGAACGCCAGAAGGCTGAAGAGACACAAAACTGTTAACGCCATTGTATGATCACTGACCAAAGTTTGGTTTGAAATTACCTCGACGCAAATATATACCCGTTTTTAACTGCGTCCCCACTTCCGTAGAAGTATTATAATTTGAGTTATCTTAAAAAATCTACATCACACGTAAATCAGTTATGAAAGAGTTCTCGGAGAAGTACTGATATGGATTGCAAAAATCTTGCTGCCTTGATAAGGTCGTAATATTGTGTTATTGTAATTTTATTAAAAATGTTTCTTTAAATTGGTTTATCACAATTTTATATAAATTAATTAATTAAATTTTTATTGAATTGTTATAAATAATAGTTTAAATAATTGTATTTATTGAGTAATCACATGATATTTGTAAGTTTTTATCATTAAAAAAAGATTTTTAATTCACGAAAAATGAACCAATGATAATAACAAAATTTTTTTTATTTAAAATAGTGTTTAACTTGGGATTTAATATGAATTTTAGCATACTTGATTCAAAATAAACATAATTTATAATGTAATTAAAAAAACGTTGTGTTTTTAATTATATTTCTTTTAAATATTAGTTATCGATGGAATATAATGACGGCAATCATTTACCTGTGATCCTAACAATCACAAGGATGAAAAAAACAGTGTTATTTATACTGAAAAATGACAAGTTCATCAGAAACGTACATGTTTCCTATCTTATAATGTAATGATAATCGAGATGCAATATGTTATATTTTTATGTTATATTTTTTGCTACTTGGTTGACTTCCTTTGTAAATTTGCATAAATTGTGCAAGAGTTATTAATTAATTATTATTTATATTATCTTTCTTATCAGATAAAGCAATAAATGTTCTGTTAATCTGTCTCATTATATGAGTGATTTGGTTTTCCCGTGCTATCTAAGTTTGTATCAATGAAATGTCATGATTTAAAGTGCTTTATTTATAACTGTGATAATTAGTGCTTATTTATTGTTCTTCAGTGATTCCAATTAAGAGGTATTCTCTGAATCAGTATATTATCAGTATATTATATTAAAATAGTGAATATGTTTTTGACTAATAGAGAAAAGAAAGTAATTGTGAGATAGATTTGGAATGTTGAGATATGATATCTTGCAAAGTTTGCTTTGAATTCTATAGAGTAACCATTAAAATTACTTTGTTACAGTCTATTTAGATATTGTAGGACGGATAGTGGCTATTAATTTCATTATGTTTTTCTAAAAGCTTAATTTTAATTTTATATGTAGCAGAGATTTTTACAGATGTATACCCTTTATGTAATTTTGAAGTGTATGTTTAATATTAAACCTTTCTACCCAACGTAGGATCCACTCGCGATCGAACAAAATTTCTCGCATTGTGTATGTCGGTACAGTACGGCTACACGCGTCTATGCCACGCTCAAAAAAACTTTGTTGGTAGGGGAATATGGTGCCGCAAGTAGCGCTTTTTGACTGCTGTTATTTCAATAGTTACGTCAGTGTGAAAAATTCACGACTGACTCCAATTTGTTTGGTGATGGTGCTAAAATTCAAAGTAAATAATATTTTATTTTTTATTTTATTTTATCAATATATTTGCACAATATTTGTAGCTTTAACTTGTTATTAATAAAAGTATTTGATTTTTATGTTATTACAAAAATATTGTATAATATTACATGTGTATATATATAGTTTAATAGCATATATAAATATAAAAATGTAATTTTTACTTTTCAACACTAAATTCGTATTAAAATTTATTAAACTTACAGAATTAAAGCTACATTTATTGAAAATTCCATATTATCCGTTAATTCTATATCATAAAAGTTGACATTCTTCATGTTGCAAAATTAACATTAAATTATGGATCCAAACCAATGAAACATTTTTTTTAATAAAAATATGATTCTTTAGCTTTAATTTATTTTTGAATCAGTTCTTTATGATAATTTTTAAGAAAATTATGATTTTTTTTTAAATTACCCTGCATTTATCGTAATTTCGTTCATATTTGCTAACATTTTATAATTTTATCATTTGTTATTATTATTTCACTTTTTAATCATATACTGGAAGGTTGAAACTAAGTAAAATAACGGTTGAAAATCTTCTCATTACGGTGTACCTTAGAATAGAAGCGTATAACGCGAATGACTTTACATTGGCCAGTGAAGAGCAAAAAATTACGTTGGCTAGTAAGTGTTAATTTTTTAACTTAAGTGTATAAATTGAAAATCTTATAAATGCAGCAGCTTTCAAATAACGTAATTGAATTTATTATGTGACGTAATATCTATGTGTAAGCGTCGTGATCTAGCCGCGCTTTAAATTTGACATGTCAATTGAGCTATCCGATATATATAATATATTTTATATATATATATATATATATATATATATATTAGCGATGTGCGGGTACCCGGAATTACGGGTACCCGAGTTTCGAGTCGGATCGGGATTTTTTTTCGGGACCAAAAGTTTGCAAAGTCCGGGTATCCGAAACTTACGAGTACCCGAAATCGAAACAAAATCCCAAAATTTTGTAAATTTTGAGTATTTGGATCTAAAATGTTGTATAGAAAAACAGGTACATTCAGACTCGTATTTAATTGTTTAATTAAGATATTTTTTTAGAAACGATAAAAATAGATAACTTCTCCATTGTAGCTCAAACATGAATTCTATTAAAACGATAATTTTATTAAAAATTTAGATAAACTTTTAATAAAGTTTAAGTCTATTTTTATCATTTTCTATCAATTTTTTCAAACAGGGACGTAATAATTCCTCGCGGTTTTATTTGACAGGCTTAATTCAAAATAATAATTTTCTTTGAATATATCAATAATATTTATTTCATTGGAAACGTATACAAATTTTGAGGATTTACCACGTATAATTTTATGTACATTCCATCGTTACACACACACTATATATACATAAAAAAATATCTTTTCTTTTTAAGAACAATAGTTAGAAAATTATATAATACAGAGGACAGAGTCGTAGTTGTGAAAGAGAATAAAATTGACCTAGACTGCGTTGTTTTCAATCCAATCTAGATAAGAGATAACACGTGTGTAAACGGTGGGGTGAGTAGTAAGAGCACAATCTAACGACCAAGATACTATTCCAACGAGTTCTCCATTGACAGTCAATGGGCCACCAGAGTCACCCTGGAAGAAAAACGTGCCGTTTTAAATTTGATAATCGTATCTTGTGCATTCATCATAGTTTTAAATATTTGACCATTCTTAAGAGATCATACTTATTTTATTTCTAAGCGTATTAAATAGATGGACTGATAGAAGCTGAAATCTTAAGAAAAACTTACATTGCAAGCTCCTTTCTTGGCTGACGGATCGTTCGCGCAAACTTGCGTGGGATAAACGTTCATATTAAGATCTTTCTGATACACATAATTGCAGAAAGCTTGATCAGCGATGAGGATGTTGACTCGTTGTAGCTCATCAGGGCTCGGCCCTCCTGTCTATAATATTCATTATTAAAATTTCTGTTCTCGGACATTAATATTTTTAATCCATTTTTATACCAGATATTATAAATAACTAATACAAATTTAAATAATTGCAAGTTCGCATTATCATGTAGAAGGTGACAGGTTGTGCAATACATTTAAAATGGAAGAAACTCACCCTAATTGTGCCCCATCCTGACACGACAGCAACATCATTGGTGTTAACGTCGTGACCTTTTTTTGGTAGAGGAACGGGTGCGACGGTGACAGATGTTTTGAAGGCAGTTTTTACCTGAAAGAAAATTGTTGCTTGAAATTTATAATTTTTTTATTTAAAAGAAAAATTATAAAAATTCTAATTTCGTAAAAAGAAGATCTACTTGCTCACCTTTACTAAAGCAATGTCATTAATATAGGAATTAGATGGGTCATATTCTCGATGTACAATAATTTTTTCAACTTCATGTTGCGATTTTGGGTCACGTAGGTTGATGGTGGCAGCAACAACTTTTATGTCACTAGCTTCTTTCCTATAACACAAAATTTAATTACTTAAGTTTTTAAACATATAATTTATAATTGTGTCATATTTTGTACACCGGCAAAATAATATTTGTAGAAATGTACGTGAGCAAGTTTATTAGATACATAACATGTGATATGAAATTAGTTTATTAACAGTAACAAAGATAAAGGAATTACCCGTCAACGCAGTGAGCGGCCGTAATAACATAGTTATCATTCAAGATTGAGCCGCCACAGAAGTGGAAATCATAATATTTTTCTTGAAGAGAAACCTGTAAAAATTACATGTAGTATTCTAAATAATATTTGCACATTTCTTATTACATTGTCATACACGTTTTTAATTATGCAATACAAACTAAAAAGTATTTATATATTTAATATTATATTTATTTAAAAATATTTTATATACTAGAGTATCTGTTTATTTTTATAATAAATATATATTTTAATAACACGTACCTGATATGGAATTTCACCTTCTCTAGCATTTTCTCCACCTATGATTCTGGGGTCAAAAAATGGTAGAACGGCAGCTGCAATAATAAATCATTATTATTATAGATAAAATGTAACCGAACTAAAAATATATTTAATTTTTACTTTTTACAGAAATTAAAATTATAACAAATAATAGTTTGTTGCTTAGATATATTTTGAAATAAAAAATTTTTAAATACTTATATCAAAAATATCAAAAATTATAAAAAACAATTTGAGACTGTTATATTTCTATTCGTATTTAATGATCAAGTTGGCAGACAAATCGAGTCATTAAAAAATCATTTATTTGACTAATACGATACAGTAAAGCAATTGTTTTCCAAGATGTTCTTAAGAGAGTTATATTAATTTAAATTTACATGAATGTATGGTTATAAATATCAACGCAGAGGAAATCATTACTCACCATGAGAAAACGCCAGAAGGCTGAAAAGACACAAAGCTATTGACGCCATTGTATGATCACTAACCAAAGTTTGATTTGAAATTACCTTGACGCAAATATATACCTGTTTTTAATTGCGTCCCCACTTTCGTATAAGTATTGTAATCTAAGTTATCTTAAAAAATCTACATTACACGTAAATCAGGTATGAAAGAGTTCTCGGAGAAGTGCTGATATGGATTGCTGTCTTACTGTCTTGATAAGATCGTAATATTGTGTCATTGAAAATTTATTAAAAATGTTCCTTTAAGTTGGTTTATTTTATACGATTTTATATAAATTAATCAATTAAATTTTATCTGTTTTTATTAAATTGTTATAATTAATAGTTTACATCATTGTATTTATTGCGTCATCACATAATATTTGTAAGTTTTTATAATTAAAAAAAGATTTTTAATCCACAAAAAATAAACCAAAGATAAAGATAAAGTTTTTCCATTTAAAATAGTGTTCAACTTGAGATTTAATACGAATTTTAGCATACTTAATTTAAAATAGACGTAATTTGTAATATAATTAAACAATATATTGCGTATTTAATTATATCATTTTTCTTATCGCTCATCTAGAACATAATCGTTCTTTGAATTTATCTCACTGCATGACAAATTTGGATTTCCCGTATTTTTTACGTATCAACGAAATTCTACTGATTTACATACTGTATATATACAAATGTGGTTATCAATGATTGTAGGATTGTTGGTCGTCGTAGAGTTCACTGCATTTTTAAAAACTTTAAAATTTTGTAGCTAGTAGAGATTTTTGTAGTCCTCTTTACGTAAGGAGGATGTTAAAAATAAGTCATTTTTCTCCCTAAACCGTTACGTAAGTTATTTATTGGAAATTATTATGGAACTCTGTAAAAGCAAAAAATAATAATTATTTGTCTACCAGATCTAAGGAAAGTTGTAAAAAATTGGAATTTATTATTGCTTACTGAAATAATCACATGAGTGTTTTTTAGCTTTATACTATTAAAATAAAATTAATTTTTATAAATCACTTGCATTACCACCTTTTATTCACTTTAATAATCACATTGTGGACGTTGTGGACGCATAATATATACTAATGCAGTAAAAAATTTATTTTTATGTCAAAATATTATTCGAAAAAGATTATTTTTTACAAGTAAAAGTATATTTTATAAAATATTTTTAAAATCTGTTTATTTTGTTACATTTAACAGTGTATAAGATTTACAAACAATTATTAATTTGTGAATATTTATAAATAAAAAGTACCTTTTATAACATTAGTTGATATGCTACTTTCCCCTTCCTTTCCTATCACAAATGCATCCTTTTCCCTTCTTTAGTAAATTGCGTTTTATATACTCGATAAACATCTATCTATAAGATGATTGCTAGAACTCTATGACTAACAAACTTGTGTCCATTATAAGAATTTTATCGCGTTACAATGAGTTATTTTAAGAAAACAAAATAATATTTCACCATTTTCTTCTTTCTTCTACATTTAGGTGAATATAAGTAGAGAGGAGACTGAAATCAGATTGTTTACTGTCTTTCAGTGAATAATACACTGATTCCGATTTAGAAAGTACCACTTAATTTCTCTCAGTGAATCTTTCGCCACTCTTTGATACGATTAAATGCGTTATTGAAAGAAATATCAAAGTTCTTCTGTCGGTGATACCGGTTTTATTTTTGCACTTTTTATAGCATAATAGAGCTTACTCTTTTATAGCTTATTATTTAATAATGAATTGATTCTTTGTAGCTCAATAGTCGAATAGTTATTTTTAATCTTCATGGAAATAATCTACTAATTAGATTTTCCAAATGCTTTACATGTTCTTGTGATACTTATAAAATCCTTATTAAAATTTAATAACCAAATTAATTTAAAATATTATTTTTAGCTTCTCAGTTTACGATAGTGTTTCCAGACCGATAAATTATATCGGCACGTAATCTATATAAAACTAAAAAATATATTTAATAATTAATAAGAAAAATGATTAAGAATTATTTGCTTCAATCAAAAAATGGCACTTCTTATTATCTTTTGTATTATTCACATATCTTATGTTCAACTTATTACTGATTAGAGTTATCACTCACTAACTTATTCTCAAACAACTTAAATACATACTTACGTTTAGATTGGACACAAAAGGGTACTGTAATCTCGTCATTTTTCTAACTTTCTCTATCTTCAGAGTAACTTTCTTATCAGATTTGTTACACAATATACTGGATTATATTAGATTAACAATATTATATAGGAAAAAATATTACACAAAAAGAGAGTATTATAATAATATTTACATTAATATTATACAACTAAAATGTAATGTAAATAAATATTAAGACAAAATACAATTTTAAAAAAATAAATATTTCTAAGGAACGTCACCTAATACATAATATTTTACGGAGTAAAAATGGCTACTGTATCATATTATCACACGAGTTACGTTGAGACTATACCAAACGCTACGTACGTTACGTTAGTTACATATGCTATTTTCAAAAAATTTTTTTTATTGATAATATGGTTAGCCATGCTTATAATTATAATAGTATATTATTTAATTCAATTCCATTTAATTATGATAGGGAATCAATTAATTTATACATCTTTGTGTTATTCTATATAAAGGTCGAGAACGATTGAACATGTTGACATGTCTCTGAAAAACCAAATCATAATTAAAAAAAAAAGATCTTTTATAATTGTATTGATAAATACTAAGGATATTATGTATATACATATTGTATTGCGAGAATTATTATTAGTTTACTACTAATGTAATCCGATATACAATTAAACTCGGTATAATTAATGTTGGGCAAAATCGCAATTGCTCTCATGGGAATATTTCAAAGTTGGCAGAAATATAGCGCTGCATCCATAATGCTTCCACATGCACTCTTCCATCCTATAGTTACATTTATCCTCATGAATTTGTTTGCGGCAGCGTTTCGGCTTGACTCGACAGCCGTATTCGGACCATCTACATTCTATTTGCTCATCGGGATCCAGTTCCGGCTGCGAAGGATAATCGAAGAACCTATCGTCCACATCCGTTTGATAGCTTTTGTAATTGCATTTCTGCTCATGTGTGTACTTTCGCCTCCTCGGCATCTTCACCATGCAGCCGTATCGCCTAAACTTGCACTGCACCAATTCTTCGGGATCACCGCCGTAATAGTTATCGCTAATCGTCGTGGATGCGAGACTATCGCTGATATCGTTTACACTCTGAAATCTGTCTTTATAGATGCAATTCCTCTCGTGAGTGACGCGTTGCGACGGCTCCATTCGTACCCTGCATCCTGCCGCAAAGTACGAGCAACCTACCAAAGAATCGTGATGATAATCGGGCGACACATATTCTTCTCTCAATTGTCGAAAATTACATCTGAAATGAAGATTATGAGAATAAATAAAGATTATAAATTGATGACGATGGCAAGAAAGCTTTCGTTTTACCTCGACTCGTGAAGCGTTCGCAAATGCTCTGGTATCAATATCGAGCATCCTAGGTGAGAATATGAGCAGGGTTCAAGACGATGATTCTCAGACGGCACGGGAGGTACCCAAGCAGCCTGAATTTCATGGTTCAGGAAGGTCTCCATTGCCGGTGCAAGCGGTGCGCTGGGACTGTGATCATGGTGGTGCCGTGGCATGGGCTGCGGCAGCATTATTGACTGAGATGCGTCCGTCTGAAGTGGACTTATCTGCATTTCCAACGGTGCCGAGCACGTGGGGCAGCCGTAGTAATAGGGTTTACAACGATGGCACACGGTATGATCATTGATGCACGAATATCTGGGCGTCAGTTCCATCTCCATGAGGCAAACGGGACAGATACCCTCGGTCTTGAAGCGCTCGTGAAGCTTCGGGTATAGAGTATCCATGTATCTGCAAGGACAGTTATTTAGTGCCGCGGTTCTTCGGTTGTCCTTATCGGTCCTTCGAATCGAGATTGAGACGAATTTACTTCAGTGGAGTACAAGCTAAGCCAAAGAAAAGCCGAGCGCTAGCTCCCAGTCGCGGGTAGATGAAGAGAAATTACTCTATGCTCTCTTACTCGCGCTGGAGCGCGATCCAAGTTGCTCTTTTGTTATGAAGATTTATGTTCAATTCAATATAGAATAATGGAAGACTTAAGAGAGGCGAACGAGGGTTACGGCTAAAGTGCAAACAGGATTAGGACAAATGCGCGGCGCGAGTGTGCCCGTTCAGAGATACGAGATACTGTGATTATTTGATCAAGTGCGTGTACATTTTGGATTTTGTACCTAACGATAACGATCACGAAGAAAACATCGTCGATTCTCCGCCATTTCACCGACATTTGCGTACACATATTATTGCGATTCTACGATCTTCACAAAAGTTTATTTCAAATATTTAATCGTCATTCTTATATATTTTTTATATGAATAGATACTTTTGCTATATAATAATTCATATATATACTGGAAAAAAAAATTATTAAATTTTAATAAATATTTATTTGAATACTCGCAATGAAATATTTACTAAATGTAAATAAATTTTGTTTAGTACAAGAATTACTAATGTAATCCTAATGTAGAATCACTAATGTACCTATCATTTATTATTGAATAAATATTTATGTATAAAATAAATATTTCATTGCAAGCATGCAAATAAATTTTTTTCTCAATGCATACATATTGCATAATAAGTATTAAACATTTTTTTCTTAGATTGAATTATGATTAATAATGGAGATACTACTTACTTTATTTAGCTATCTTCCACTCGAGACGGAAATAGAGGCAAGAATTACATGTACAATGGGGGACGGAAAAAAAATAGCCGGAGCGACACGTACACTTCCGAAAGCACGGGCACCGTGTGTCATCGTCAGCCTGTCACCGTTCCCTTATCTACCGAGACCGATAGCACGACTTTATCTGATAAAACGTTCTGCTCATGATAGAGAACTGTTTCCACGTTTTGCAACGCCAGATAAAACGCTCGCGCCCGCGGACGGGACAATACGGCAAGGGGAAAAAAGAAAATGCTCGCTCTCGTTGCTATGCACTTCGCGTCACCGCGTATGGTAACCACACCGCCTCGTATTTATTATGCTCGTTACATATGCGGATAAAAAATTGGGAATATAAGGTGGGCGTGCTTTTTCGCCGGCGGGTCGTTTTGCTCGCGCCGTGCTTGGAATTAATTAACGATTATTCATACGGTCCCCATGATATTGCGGAGCGTCGCAGAGATTTCTCACGATTTCTCTTTGCGCACGAATTCCTCGATAAAATCAGAATTGATAGTTTTCTCTCTTAGAAATTTTCGTCAGAGACCAAATCAGAATTGATATTTTCCTCTCAGAAATTCTCGTCAATTTTTCCGTCAGAGAAAAATCGACTTCAAACATTATTTGTGGAAGAAATGGAACGCAAGGTGAGAAAATCTCACGTATGTTTGAAAAAAAAATTGCGTTTTCGTCGCCAGATGAATCACAACGCACGATGAATTACCGTTTCGAGTAGCATGAGGTAAGCGTTAATTGATGACAGTTAATTAAATATGAAAAATCGACAGCACGCGTAATTATGATTACATCGTATGTATACGCACGCAGATCACGTGTCGTATTACGTTCACTTTGACGACGTATAATCTCGAAATTAAATCTACGATCGGGTGTCACAGCGTTATATACAGCACTGCGAAATTTCGCTGACCTCGCGTTATTTAATCTTGGACACGATGAACTTGCGTTATCTGCGCGGGAATAATGGGCAAAAGTACGGGGAGATACCTGGTGGTAATACGGAAATGGATTTTTTGCATTTAATGAATACAGTTTTCATAGTTAATCAAATGCCGCAACTACTCTATTAAGAAAGTATTGTCGAGTTAATTAATGGAACGGTTAACATAACGTTGAAATTCGATCAGTATCGCCGGCGCGGATATATATTTAAGCACAACGACGCGACGTCGTGAAAGATGAATTTTTAATCGCTTCATTTCCGATTGGATTACATTGTTAAAGCAACCTTGACAAAACAAAAATAAAAGAACATAATTGCGACAAAATTACGTGTGACGATAGGGAAATGAGAGAAGTTGTTAGAAAACAGGAAGAATCGGATCGTCTCGGTCTTTCGCAAACATCACGTGCGAATATCCGCGAATAACGAAACCAGATACTTTCCGCGTGATATTTCACACCGGATTCCGTAACGACCGTCCCTCATTTGAATCCCCGCGCGTACGTCGCATCAAAGATATAACTGAACGACCCTGCCTGCCACGAGGGTAATACTCGCTGACCATAAGTCACTTATGTAAATCTGTGAGATGGAAACACGCGTCGTGCGACAGTGACGGCGTGGCGACTACGAGGTACCCCAAATTGAATGAAACATTCAGCCTTCTGCCACGATTCCATTTGTTTCGATACAGTTACTTAAAATTTTTTTTTTATAATTTTCAAAGAATTGTTGCCAGAGAAGATGGAGCTCGTTGAACCGCGTAACGACGTCTTCGGATCATTTTTGTAGCTTATTTATTTTTAATATCCCTTTATCAAACTCTGAAAACTCTAAAGAGATTCTTCTTCCTATATTTCTTCGTAGATTTTCTTCAACGCACTATTGCGAGCTATGGAAATATCTGAGAGAACTATTTAATAAATTTTTCTTACACCACTCTTCTCAATTCACCCTCTGCTAACGTACCGAGAAAGGGAGAGAAGAAAATATTACGGGATACAGCACAGTACCGAGAAACGGGACGAAATAAGCCCGCGACGGCATCTCGGTATTCAAGCATTCCGAGTCTACTTTCCCAAGACGTCAATTTACTCTTATTGCACTTTTCGTAGCGATATTGCGCATCAAATTTTTTCCCGGAAAATCTCGCCCGCGACATTTGCGCGATTTCGTTCACCGTGCCGCTGGTGGTTTTGTGTACGGTCGTCTTGTACACGCGACGTGATTATTTATGACGCAACCATTAGCAACATTGAAGTAGCTCGTTACGTTGATAAAAAGCGCTATTGTCATCCAAGCAAAATAGGGCTAAATGTCAGGACCAATGGTATCCTGCAGTTTTTGCATTCGCCTGTTTTTTTAGTTACACTTTGAAAATATACAATGTTACACGTAATAAACAAATTGTAAAATCGTAAACATGAAATTTGTAAAATTATATAACAAACATAAATAATATAGTTAATAGCATCAACATCCTCAGCATTGATATTTAAAATTACAGTAATTATACCGGTCCCTGCTGTGCAGTAATAGTCGTTCCTAAAACTGCTGATTTATCTTTCGTATATCCTTCGCTGCGCTCTATCCGCACATTAGCTTCCTAATCTCCAATCGCCTCGAAAGGCCGTGCGGCGCATTTTAGCGAGCAGTGGAGTATCCCTGATCAATAAAGGAAGCGGACGGTCCTTGTGCAGCTAATCTCGCGACTATACTGGCTTTGTGATTGATTCGAGCATATTTCCAGCTTACGCGCGTACCATGATCGATCTCACTTGAAATCCCATCAGCGATACAGCCGCAATTTGACCCGGTTGGCTTTTTACACGAGAAAATTACCAAAGACTCAAGATAATAATAAGAATCGTAGAATAAATTACTTTCCAATTGAATCAAATGCACAAGTTGGCGAATACTTCTCGCTGGCTTCGAGATTGAATTGAGAATTTTTCAATATCCAATATCGATAATACTTATCTACCTTTGTAGCACAAAGCAAGGCGCAATCAGTCAGTCGAAACAAATCCCCTTGCTTATAAACACCGCTTTTTCTTCCCGAATATCCGACTACGTTCGGAAGGGCGGATTCGAATCGTGCAATATGTCGCATAATTCGACTATTCCTCATACCACCTTTGCACGAAGGGAACAGACTTCAGCGTGTGTAGACACGCGTGTATCGCTTGTAGTTTCATAAATACGCAGTATACACAGCCCCCCTGCGTTGCGCCGAAGCAAAGTCACGGAATCGATTCGGAAGGTATCAGAATCTTGTTGTTTGACGAGAGGGTAGACGCTTTTCTGGAATTGATGGATGCTTCCGTAAAGTTGCATCATATATTACTTTAAAAAAGAAAATGACCAAAAAGCCGTGCGATATTTACATTCTATCGTCAACTATTATTATAATATGTATGGAACGTAGTTGCGTACACAGAATATAAAAGTTTTTATGCTTAAAATTTATAAAATATAATTTTTTAACAAAAATTTGATTAGAAGTGAAAACCATTGTCAATTATGTATTTCCATAAAAAATATACTTTTGATTTGTAGCATAAAACAAACTTCTAATATCTTGTATGTCTGGATTCGTTTCTTGACTGTATATAAAATTAGTTTGTTTATTTAATATTATTCTACTACACAATTTTTCTTTTACACATATTTTTCATACTTAAGTAGAAACAGAGAAAGTTAAACATAAAAGTAGAATCGATACTTTATTGTTATTTTATTTAAATATATCTTTGATCTGATTTTATTAATAACAGATTAGTGAATTTTTCCAATTTTTGGCACAAGTTTACTTTTATTGAAAATGTATCATTGGCAAGTGTTTTTATTTTTAATCAAATTTTCCCTAAAAGATTATAATATTTAGTGAATTGGTAGCAATGGTAAAATAAACTTTCAATATCCTGTGTCTCGACAATTTTATTAGTTTCATGACTGTATCTGATTCGTTTTCATTGTAGAAGAGAAATACGCGGAGAAATAAGCAAAATTTTTTGCTGTTGAAAGTCACAGCTGCGGACTCCTTTCAAGAAATTAAGCACTGCCGTTTTGTAGGACTCCTCGAAAACAGTTGAAAGCTCGACCTGCTTTCTCGCGCGTCTCACAAAAGGAAACTTTTGTATTCACGAGAATGATAATAACCCTCCATAAGCCTTCTTCGCACCTGTGCAGTCAGTCGCGCCTGTTTGCGTCACGAGGTTGTAAACGGGTAGATGTACACGAGTACCTGAGGGATACGACGTCCCGATGCTTCGAAAATGCCAACGTAGGCAAGCCGGGATCGTGTGAATATCCAGGAATAATTTTACATATTTCAACGCGGCTTGTCGTGACAGAGGTGAGCAACAAAGAAGCTTACCTGTTGTCTATGCCGAGACCCGGACGAGAAACATCGCAATGTATGCAAAACGCTTTTACCGAGTGCCACTCCGATAAGATTTATACGGTCGTGTGTTTGGCTTGATATCAGCCGGCTTATCTATTATCTGTCCGCGTTGCGTCTTGACAATGTGATGTAAGCGGCACCCACGACGCGTTCGCGCTCAGGTCGCATCTGTTCTTGTCAAGCCTGTCACTCTGACAAATCGATTATATACACTTCATTTGAGGCTACATGCTGTAGCTACACAACGCTAAATGGTTTCAGTCGTTTCTAATATTATTACGTTTTCACCTTTAACTTATTGGCAAATATTACAAAATTGTTGATGTGAAAAATTAAAAGTGTAATCGATGAGAAAAGTTTCCGACAAAAACAGATCTGCACATGTTTAATAGGTGCAAAGAGCATCAGACTGATCACTGGTAGTTAAAAAAATACTGACATTCCGATATTTTTATGGAGAAAAAAAAGGTTCATTGCAAAGAAGAAAATTGACAAAAAAATTTCGCTAATCGATTTACTGGCAAACTGAGAATAATGCCGCCCCTCGTGTCGTAGAGCTGCAAAGTTGGCGCCACATTTCAAAGCCGAGGGTGAAACCTCGCCAGCAGAGAGCTCCGTTGTCGGGGGCGCGAAGTCGGGGATGCAATCGATTGCGATATATCGCAAGCACCCCCGGCGTCGAGGAGGGTGGCGGCGCTTGCGCTTCGGTGAGCTCGTGCGGATTGGCCGACGATGATGTCATGCGGTGCTCCCCTAGGTCTCTGATATCATCTGCGGGCTTTTCTGCAGTCCACACCGACCACTCGAGCGGCGTAGCCGCACCATCGGAGATATTGCCACCTGTGCTTAACATTCACGCAGTGCTATTCGGTCTGCGCCGGCCGCGAGCTCCAAGTCCTCAGTCCCCGTGGCCGCATCCAGCCGGCAGAGAGGTGAGTCCATTTCAGCTGCTCGCGTACCAGAACCGTGCCGCTCTGTATTCCCGGACCAAGCTAACGACGCGACGTTTCGTCACTGCACGTACACAAGTCGACCTGTCGGTGTAAACATACGTTTGCATTCCGCGTCTATGGTCGTCCCCCGCTCTGACTGACCCCAGTGCAGTCAGGATCTTGACACAAAATTAGAGTAATGAACCCTTTATGAGATGACAGTTTCGATGGCATCACATAAAGTGATTTTATTTTATTTTTTCTCGGCCGAAGAAATCTCGCAGATTTCTCTCAGATGATTACGCGCTTTGTCTCAAGGGCTGTGACGTATATAACTTCTGCAGCGGAAGCTGTATCCGCGAACACGTGGATGGGATGGCGCAATTGTGATAGAATCGACTTTTTATTTTTGCTGAAAAATATTTATGTTTCGATGTGAAATGAAAATTACTTTAAACGTACCTTTTGCGACATATTGAGAAACCATTAATTTGCTTCGTTGACAAGTTGCGTAGTTCGATAATCTTTAAATACTACACTATCGCCAAGATATTTTGTACACTTTTTTTAAACAAATTGATTAATAATTTTTTTTTAAGTACTACAGAAGCATTATTTTTATATAAAATAGTAATAATGATTATCTGATATAAATAATCAATAATATTTCATTCATTAATTTCAAATCTCTGATTTGCACTGACATAAAATTTGCCTCGTTCGCGCCAGTTCGCATTGTCAAAACGTATTTTGGGTCAAACAATCTTTATTTCCGAGAACATTGTTAACCACTGGTAAAACAGTCTATGCGGATGAATGTTGAACAAACTCTGATCTCCAGGGGATAATTGCGTTGGCGTGTCAGCACAATGCATCCCAGAGCGCTAGCTACGTTTCACCGAAGCGTCAATGGGATGTGCGGGTGTTGTATGAATATATAGGACAACGATCTACAGGGTTCAACTTTCTCAGTGTTGTGCTCACACAAGCAACTTTAAAGCCAGTAGACTTTGCGGGATGTTGCACATTGGAAACTACGGCGAGATACCGCGCTTATAGTCTCGATAAATATATACATATGTATACATATACATAATATGTATGCACGATGTGTTGAACGAATTGCCGTTATTTTGTGCAAACACCATTTTAAAAAAGATTTTAAAACATTTTTCTCTTTTTACTTCCTGTCGTTTCACAAAGTTATTTGTTATTTTTGACATACGTAATATAACACGTAATATAACAAAGTTGAAAAATTTGTGCTAAATTTAATGTATATTGCATGTACTAAACGATCCACTCAAATTCTTATTTAATTTAACACAAGATGAATATATTAGAAAATAACATAGATATTGTGTAAAAGATTAACATAAAAATGCAACACTTTGACACAATTTGAAAACAGATTGCAGAAATATATTTCTTTAGTAAAATTAATATTTCTAATTCGTTGACATGTTTACTTTTTATTTATTTATCTTAAAAAATTGATGTTTCAAAACTATTATTTATATTATTTTTAAACTATTAATTTAATTATCGAATTGTGATATTTTAACAAAGAAATATTGAGTATCAATTTAATACAAAATATTCAAATAATATAATTCCATTAAAAATTTATCACAAAAAGTTTAGCAAAGACTAACTTTGACATAAATATATAATGTTTTTTACGTATAAAATCAATTTCAATTAATAACAAATAAATCACATTTTATAATAAACGATGTTCGTGTTTAAATTAATTGTCGAATATTTTTATTATTAAGTAAAAAAAACACGTTTAACATTTAAAAGAAAGAAAATTAATACATTAATTTTTGGTGGTGACAAATCAGTCATAAATAATGTTTACGTATAATTTTTAAATAATATTGAATGTTATCTTTATTATTAAATATAAAACAAAATATATTTCTTAAAATAAAATAAAGTAATATTAGACATACATTTAAAATAATATTGAGTAAGATACATTTCATAATTATTTTATAACGATGCATTATTTAAATGCAGAGAGAGAGAGAGAGAGAGAGAGAGAGAGAGAGAGAAAGAGAGAAACCTTTTATTACACATCACTTATTATACATTGTAATTATGTGTTGAATGGCTACAAGCATGTGGCAAATACCGTTAGCTATTTTTCGGTGACAAAATGTGTAAATGCCGAAAAATATAGAAATATCACAAATGTTATGTTTAGAGAGAAAAACAAAAACAAGAAAGGAAAAGAGAGAGAAATAAAAATAGCAACTCCATTGTCTACAGAAACACAATTCTACGCGAATTCTGTTGGCATGCATGTATGCTTGTTAAATGTACCAATTATGTCGTACAAAACTTTCTGCAATCGGATTGGAGTTGCTTAACACTCAACTACTGGCATGTTCCATTTCAAACAATGAAGCTGTGATTCCCTGTATCAAGTAATAGAGTCGATGGATTCGTGCTTGCAAACCGCAATCCATCTGCGAAACTGGAACGTGCCAAATTAGAGAGTTGAGGTTTCAGTTTATTTCTAATTTCATATTTACATTGTGTAAGTGTAAGATATGCACACGTGTCAAATTAATTTATCTAATGAAGTGCGTAACATCTGAGCAATTGAGACGTTATTATCTTCGTTGAACAGCTAGTTAACAATTGAGTAATTTGGTAACAATTACACAAAAATGCATGGTTTGTTCATATCTCAGCGAAACCAGTTCAAAGAAGCGAAATAACGTTATATATTTTCCATGTAATGGCATATATATATCAACTTCTCTTTGTGTTGGCAGATAATCTGTGTGTGACGTGTTCTCGAGCACAGAGTTATCTCTAAGCACGATTCCATCTTCGAAAAAACTTGCATGACGCAGTTGCGAAGGCGAGATGACGCAAGATCTGTCATTTTCTTACTTTTATTCTTATTGTGTCATTTTTATTTTACATTTTTTTTAATTGTCAATGATTTTCACGTAAATTATAAAATATTTACTTTATTCTTGCGTGATCCAGCGCGAGGATTTTTATTGATGATGACATTAAACCGTAATAGGATTTTTAATATATTTTTTTCGAAAGTGCTTTCTTATAACATCGCAAACGCTATAATGTGTGATCGCGTGAATCGTAAATTCCGATATTGAAGTTAACTTACATATAACAGCGAACCTTAAATGATCACCATCCATCTAAACGTTATAAAGTATTTTCTACTGAAATTCCATGATATGATCGATCGGATGCCCTTCTGCAGATTTTTCATCACTTTGCAATTAATTTTTCCAAGAAAACTGCAGGGTACTTATAATTTAATGGAAAATAAATGACAAACTCTGACAATCTTCAGAAGAGAAGAAGGACGACGTATTTCACATATCATTGTATTAATGCTCTTAAACATTTTAATTTCGATCGCTTTATTCTAAGGATGAGTCATAGTCTTTGTATTTTCGTCGAAAAAAAATTGCTTGTGCACTGGTCAGAAAAGTTGCGGTTAAAACGACATTCGATGGTCTTGGAATACATCGTGTATTCGGACCCTTTAGGCATCGACGGTGAAGGCTCGCGCCATGGGAATATAGCGCGGTCCTCGCTATCCTAGAGTGCCATGAACATATTTATAGCGTTGAGCATGGGGTTCGCGTTCAGGAAAGGCGACGGAAGGACGAGAAAAAATATACGCAGAACACGCACATACACACACGCGCGCGCAGATACGCGAACAACGTTACTGCCAACTCTCACCCTTGACACGCCGAAGCGCCCTTGTTGCATTTCAGGAATGCCACTCTCCTCCTCCACGTGGCGTTTCGTTTTAACTTGTGCCTTCCTTTTGTACGCGATGCCTCTCTGCGGCGCGTGCTTTTGCGGCTTGCTGCCCGGGCCCTCCCTAAATTCGTTCGCGGACCGAACTTTTGAGCGCTCGAGCGTTAAAAAAATTCGTAGTGCCTCTCGAAAAACTGCGTCTTTTCTGCTCTTTTTCCACGTTGTTGTCTGTAAACGGATGGGAGGGCTGAAAGGGTTCGTATTCACCCCTGCGATATGCTTTGCGAGTTTCAACGCGATGTAGAACTCGCAATTCTGTTCGATTATGTAGATACACGCTGAATGCTTAAACGTTATTTTTGCGACGCCGATGGACGAATAGCTGTCATCCCTTAGAGACTTTTGGATATGTACATTTTTAATGCAACAGAAAGATATCAAAAGAGAAATGTCTTTGGTTATTATTTATTGCTTCGGAAATTACTTCTCACGTATCATCGCTGCCAAATTTTGCGTTTAGCATCGCCAAACGTGGATCTGGGATAAAAATAAGGATCAAGATAAAGAATAATTCTGTCCTTAAGATGACAAGATGCGGGACAAAGTAAGAGATCTTAAGCGTTATCTCTTAATAATGACCGATTTGACGAAGCGAGGGATGAACGAAGTGGATAGAGTCAGGAGCAAAGGAGAAACTGAAAGAAAGCTAAAGGGATTGCGATGTGGGCGAGTTCTTCTAGCCAATCAGAAACGCAAACATCGGGGCGCCAGAGTTAAGGAATTTCCTTTCTTCGTGTCGGTGTCTGGCGTTCCGGTTATCAACGTCGTTATCCTTACACCCCTTTCCCCCTTCTGCCCCCCATTGTACCCCTGTCCTTCTTCCGGGTGTCCCTGCTTCCGACAATCCCCGCAGTGCGGAAAGTTGCTCGTGAACTTCGGAGATTCGTCAAATCTTTGTACGTACGATGCGGCTCGAGTTGGCGCGACTCCAAATTTGCCCCAGCGGCTTGCTCATCTCTTTTTTAACGTCTGAACATGAACGACGGAAATAAAAATAGTTGAGTTTATTAATCGAATTCATGAAAGCTCGTTCGCTGTATGAATCAAAAATATACAGACTTGCGCGCCTTGATCACAAAAAGATTCCATCCTGTACAACATCGAGGTGCTTTGATACTTTCAAGACGTTCTTATTTTATGTAGGGGAGAGTTGCTCAATGCGTACTGGTCGCTCAAATTATATTTTATTTTTGTTTATATTTTTACTTAGTGTTACTAAATATAAACAACATTTAATATGAAATAAATAAAAAATAAGCAATGTACAAAGACGAAAATAGGCTACATCTTGTTTTGTGTGTTAACATTTAAAAAAATGAGATATTGAGATGTTAATTTTTGATCAATTTATATAACTGATAGTAATCATGCAATTTTATATTGAATTTTTACATTCATTATATATACATATTTGTTATTATAAAGATTAAATTAACGTTTTTTATAATCTATTGAAATTTTTGTAAATTGTACCATCACAAATTTTATTACAATAATGTAAATGTAAGAATAATAAGTGATAATAGTAAAACTCTAATAATTTTGATATGAATAAAAATATGCAGTTAATTACAAAAATAAATAACTCAGAGACAGTTTAATTTCAACGTCCTTGCTTTTTTATTGTTATTATTTATTATTAAATATTGGATTTTTTCGATAAGCTGTTAATAAATATCGATAAGTTAATAATTCCGCATATTTAATATTTTTTTCAACAACCAATCAATTAAATAACTATTACTTTTTGCAGCCTGTTGACAAAAAAGCTTATAATTAATTAATTTGTTATCAGTAAAAAGTTAAACATAATTGGTACTTGAAACATCAAGCTACAACTAACGTTCATTT
This sequence comes from Solenopsis invicta, assembly GCF_016802725.1. Classification (NCBI taxonomy): domain Eukaryota; kingdom Metazoa; phylum Arthropoda; class Insecta; order Hymenoptera; family Formicidae; genus Solenopsis; species Solenopsis invicta. The sequence continues at coordinate 8,313,070 of NC_052665.1, forward strand.
GCACACAAATCAATATCAAATGGAAAATGTAATAAAGTATAACTTGAGTTGTAAGTATAACTTGAGTTGTACTCATTCGCGGCAACTTTCCGTAATAAACTTTTACATAAAAGAGAACGCGATAAGAGAATAATTTATGATACAACATGTTTATCGGTGAAAAATGTACGAGCCGCCTGTCGAAGCTATTATTAGTTGCTAATTGCCGCTCATCTACTTCGTTTGTCAAGAATGATAATGACGGCTAATAGAAAGCTATAGAAAGCGTGACGCGTGACGCCCACGTGTACTTTATTGCGAAATGGCTGAATCAGCCTGCGCTATTTTAGGCGTGATAATCAGGCGTGATGTCACTCTATTGATTTCGGTGGGCGGCAAAAGCGGCGCAATAAAGTGCGTGAGTCATTGCGTCCCCGGTGCAGTTGCACGGAGATACCATAGAGGGGCTCGGCACGAAATCGGAGTCTTACGGGCCAGATCCAGATTGATGTGCTCGCAGGACATTCTTAACGTACCGTGTAATACGGTTTTTCCTCGTGTCGACGTACGACCCGAATCGATCATCCGAAATCGGTCTGCTCGTGCGAACTACGTATTTCACTTGAATTCAGAATTCCGATTTGCTCGATACACCGAACGCATGCTGCATTGCGTGTATCTTGCATCGAAGCTATTGTTTTAATCTAAAATTATAATTACACAGCCACACAAAAAAAAGTGTCATGTCCGAGAGATTAGACCCATGTATCCCTATGTATTTTGAGGCTCTAAAACCAAATATGACTTTAGAATTACGCCATCAGATCAGGATTTTTTTTACTTTCAAAAAATTGCCAAACATTCTTTAAAATTAAACACTATTTAGCCCAAAAAAAATCCTGATCTGATGGCGCAATTCTGAAGTCATATTCGGTTTCAGAACCTCAAAATACAGTAATACATGGATCTAATCTCTCGGACATGACACTTTTTCTTTTTCGTGTAACTGTGTTATTTTTCATACGGCAGTACGGCACCACGTGCATTCTCTTTTCAATTTTTATAAATTACGTATAACGTCGTCGTCGTGTTTTTCGTATTTTCGACGACTTCGCTTCTACTGTCAGTTGTTCGTAGAAACTTTCGTCCGGTCTTCTCAACAACACTTCGAAACATCACGTTTCACATTGAATCAAATCTTTTGAAAAAGTTTTCTATAACAGAAGTTATTGCTGATCGAAGACTCTCCAACGGACATTTTATGACAAAACAAAGTTCGTCATTATAATTCTAGTTTTTATGTATTCCAGTGAAACACAATAAACCAACTGTTCTTTCCATAAAAAAAAAACTTGGAAACATACTGTGAAACTCATAGTATAGATATCCGAATAATCTTGAGACTTCCAGATCAATGAGACGTGCAACGACTGTCATTTGAAATTCGCTTTAAAATTATCGCGCGTTGCAGCTGCACCCGCGGAGTAACGTCGCCGGGGGCGACGGCTTCTTTACGTTCCGGCCGTTTCGCTTTTACTTTGCGGATCACGTTAAAGCAACCGAGGCATCGTGCGAGCCCTCAAAAGCCCCACGTAAAGGGAATTATCGCAAAGACGACGAAAGCAAGGGAATGAGGCGCGGGTTAGCGATGGGAAAGGGTAAGGCCCGCAAGAGCAAGAAGGTAAATGCGGGCAATCCGGCGAGGGATAGAAAGGGGGGGGGGGAGATTGCACTTATAAATCGCTTAATCGCTGCTTTTTACGGATCAGAAACTCTAAAAAAACTTTTCCTCATTCCCTCGAGCCACCCGTCGCTCGTGGCAGAGTTTCGCGTCGAGAATGCCTGATGCACACGAAAGACAATACGGGCCCTCGGCGGCGAGTGGCTACGTTTTTCCATAGCGCTTGAGAAGTGCTCGTGGCACATCTATGTTTCGTTGACCCCCTATCTGGCTGACTTTTAAAAAAGAGCTGTAAAGAAATTGGAGCCTTCACTTTCTTTGCACAGAGAGTGGCTAACGCGGATTTTATATTCGCGTGTCACGCTCCTTCGAGGTTCTTGGATCTCCTTCTCACAATTTTAGAGATACCGTTAAATGCAGCACTTATTTATATCTGCATTATTACTCACAATTTGATTTATCATTATTTAATTTTGAAATACACGAAATAATTATGAAGCGAAGCGGAAGTAAGAGAGGAGTTATAAACCTCGCTTAATTTATTTGATTTAATTACTCGGATGAATATTCGTGGGAAGATAACTTTCGCAAATGTATATTTGAATGTTGGTACTAAAAGCTTCAGTAAATATTTAATTGTAAAATTTATAACTTTGCGAGAGAAAAGTGGTCGTATAGTTTAAACATTAATATCTCTAAAGTGTCAATCTCTTTTTCATAAAGATAAATTAACATTTATATCTTTGTATAATCACGATATATTTTGAAATTATACGTCATGCGCCATTTTTATTTTTATGTCATACATAGTTTTTATGCCTACATTTTTGTCTTATTATCGAATACCTGTGCGCGTAAAAAAAAGAAAAAAAAAACTGAAATATCGCGGAACCAATTGCGCTTGATTAATTCGGATAATGTCTACCTGCTACTGTATTTCCGCCGATGAAATCCTGTAACCCGACAGCACCCTCAAATTGTACGAGCCACGTAATATTGATGATAATTGAGGATACGAGGTTTCATGGGCGTAATGATCATCCAATGACGACTGTCAGTGTATTACTCCGCTCTGCATGACATGGGCGCATTGGCGTTTTGATTATCCGATTAAATTATAACACGGCGGGCGCATGCACGTGAACGCTGGCCAAAATCCGCCGCATCGCGGGGGAATCGAACGCGTTGAACGTTAAAATGACGCGGCGGAGAGTTTCGTCTTCCCGTCTCTTCCGTAATCTTAGCACTGCCAGTGATTTCCGACGGGCAGCTGTACGTGAACGTGACGTCTGCCAATACGTATCGTACAATGCGCAATCACAGCTCCTGCTTTTGATTATGTGCCGGATCCAGGTTCAGGCACATGAACAGGCGATGAACCGCACACGACGAAGACTCGTACGAAAGGGGCGGTGCACGCTGGCACAGACACACTCGTTCGCATACATGCACGCGCTTATCCACGTGCACGTTGGCGACCGGCGAAGATTAAAGCGATCGCCGACATCGATTGCGCTCGCGATTAATGCCCCGTCTGCCCTCGGCCTCGTCTTTTTGTTTATCCCCCGCGGAACGCGCGATTCCGCATTATCGACGTGCGCATCCCTTTCCGCCCTCTCCTCCACCCCCTTTTCACATTATTCCGCGAACGTGAGCGGGTGTTACGTTTTTTTTTTCTGATGTCGCGGCAAGAGTGTTCTTTTGCATGCCGCTGTTTTTTGATCATTCATCAGAGACTTTCGCTTTCGAATCTCTCTGACGCGAACAGTCTCATTTCCTATTCGCTGCAGCTTCGCTCGATTTGTCCGCCTTTCGCGCTGCATGCAAAAATTATTGCGTCGCAGAAGTCTTAATTAATACGTACAGTAATTACGTGAACACAAAAATTCTCTAATTATAAACAGAGTTTGCCCGGTTCCCCGCAATTCCCTGCAATTTTACTGCGCCGCTTTTAATTGCAATGTATTCGGATGTGCCAGGAGAAATACGATGCTAATTTATTGAATCGCGTAGCGAAATGAGGCTTTCATCGTCACATCACACAAACTGGAATATTTCCCTTTTAACGCGACAGTTGTATTTGAAACTCATCAAATTAATCAATCCGATCTGTTATATTTATAATTCGATTCTAATTATATTTTGATTCGTTTTTTTTTCATGATTCGAGATGTAATTTTAATATTTAAAGTGCGGGAGTGAAGAATGGCAACGCAAATCGGGAAAACATGCATATTCTCCGTGTAACATCCATCACAGATTTCTCCGTGACAATCCGTTATCAATCTTGCTAATGTCGCGGTCTCCCCCTCCTGATTATCATACCGCTGCTCCGATGTTGCATTGCAATGAAGCGAAACCTTGAATAACGCCCCGGTATTTGTTCCTTCGGGAAAGGGAGGCACAGGAAATCGCGATGCCTCATTTTCCTTCCACCTCACGTTCCATTCTTAAGTCTTTCACCACCTTTTGTTCTATTTCGGCATTGTCAAGAGCAGCCGATTAAAGGTGAAAAAAGGATGCGATTCATTTTCCTAAACAGGCAAGACCGGAGAACAAACGGAGATCGAAACAATAAAGTCCCGCCGCGTAAAGTTTGTACAGCTGGTCTTTGTCATTTAGAAAATGATCTATCATAATGATTTTTTCCAGTGAATAACGTATAGATTCGAACGGGTATACAAGATTCATTGTCAGATTCTGTAATGGAGATTCGGGAGTGGATCGTAATGCGAAAGTGACGTGTCCCTCGGTCCTGCAGTCTTATTTACAACCCCGTTCTAATTAAGCAGTATCATAAACACACATATTCGATCTCACGCGCTCTTCCTGGTTCTCTCTCTCTTTCGATCTCCCTTCCTTCCCGTCTGAGGGGACTCCCAGAGCGCTAAATATCGCTTTCTGTCCCCCTCTTTCTCTCTTTCTCTGCGTTTCCATCGTTTCCCGACTCTTTCATGCATACATGAAATGATTGGCATATCCCAAGAGCTGTTTTACAATTGGCCAGTGTCCATAATTGAAGTCGAGGGATTCGAGCCTTGAATGATCGTAAAATCAGCAGAATGGCGGGAGGGTATAGGTCCATCTAGATCAATGACACGGGAGAGGAAACTTGCGAGTGAAGTATTCGACGAAATAGAGACAATAGATTTAAGGTGTCCCGGGGAAACCCCTATGGATCTTGTACACGCGCGACGTGATGGTCAATTGCCGCGAGAAACAACTCGCGTGGCGTCGTCGCCGAGTGGGAAATCGTCCTTTTCCACCCCTCACGGTTGAGCTCATCTACCCGAGTGTATTCTGAGGATTTAGCGAGGCTCGCCAAAGTGTTTGCCCCCGCCTGGCAGGAAGGGCAAATTTGCTCAAGGGAACTCGCTGATTATCCGACGAGAGGGTAAAAAGACGCCGAGAGGAGAGCCAAGACGCTTATAAATTGCTGATTAAGAGCGGGTGCTCTTGCTAATCGAGAGTGCGTACAAATCGTGCATGCAATTATAAACTACGGTGCTGAGGGCACATCATTCTTATAGTTAATTCACAACCAGGTCAGTCTTCTCTGTTTCAACAATTAGAAACAGAATTGCGAAGCTAAGCGAAATTAACAAGAAGTGTTTTCACATTGCATCAAAAGAATTGTGAAGATCCAAGACGAGGCACGATTAACGTGTTACGACTGTCTGCAGATTTATCAATGATTCACTTATTGATCATGCGACCGCCGCGAGAAAACTTTTTTCATCACGCGAGGAATAACGAAATTTCCGCGGAAAAAAATGGGATACCTGCTGCGCTCGCATGCATGTGCCATGGCGGAAATATCTCGCGATTCTTTGCGATACATAGTGAATATCACGCGAGGCACAGACTACGCAATTTTTTCGTCTCCCATTTGGTGAAGTATCGACCTTTCGGCCCCGTCAGATGCTCAATGATTCGTAGGAAAGCCTCTTCTCCTCGGCGACCTTTTACCCTCGCGATGGTCACGATGTACGGCGAGCGGCCATCGTCCTTTTCGACTCTACAACTTCCTCTTCGAGGAAATCGATTTTCAACTCGCGTTACAAGTGCCATTCAAACGTCCGCGACTTTTTCATTCGTAATTTTAGTTCGCAGAAATTCGTGTTAGCTTCGAACGAACATTCGCGATTCGTTGCGGCTGCTGTCAACTCAAAGCTTCAACTTCTTATGAAAAGAATTAATTCTGGGACGAAGCATTGTATAAATTCAACAGCTTCGTTAATGCGATACATTATAATGCGGTTATTCAGCGTAAAACAGAGGGAGAGAGAGAGAGAGAAAGTCATTACCGAAACATCGTTGCCTGGCACGTTATTTTTGCTTGTCTGTTCCTTTCGCAATTTTTACATGGAAATCGGGTGCGTCCAGAGATGCAAAGCCGCACGGCTGCGACGTGACAAGTTTCCTCTTTTTGACGTAAACATGGCAGGAATCAGCACCGGCGGATATCCTCGTCACGACGATACGCGTGGACCGTTCGGGTGGAAAATGCCGATGGGGTGACTCTTGGTGTTTTGAATATTGCTCTTCAGCGACGGTCACTGCCTTGAAAAAACTTTTTCTCCAATAAAGTAACGCGGCACTTTAGAAAAGTAGAAATAGCATATCAAGTTCAACGATTGCTGATGAAAACTACCAATGCAGTATACATTTTATTATATTATTGGACAGGCTAATAATTCTTTGTGGTTTTTTATTTGTAAATAAAAAAATAACTTTTTTATACATTTTTTAAAAAATTTAATAAATTTACATGTAATAAATATAAAAATTACACGATTAGTCCCGTAAATATAAAAAAAAAAATCATGTAATTTTAAAAAAGTTATGTAATTCTACAGAAAATGTGTAGATTTACTTTTATTGAGTAAATAGATCTTATTTTATACGGAAAGTTACGTGTATAACAGGTTATTTAAATATTATATGTAATTATCTAAATTTTTGTTCATTAATTTTTAAATAAATCATTGTGGCTCTATGCTAATTTACCGCAATAGCTTAACAAAACAGCGGCGATCGTTGATGGGTACGCTATTACAACTTGTGCGATTTATCTAGTTGGAACGCGTCACTATACGTTAATGGCACTAGTAATAATTCAGCATGTATTTCGGACGAAGATTACAACCTCCGTGGCGATTTATGCTCGAATAGCCGTCGCCTCGCACCGCTGCCGAGGGTTTCAATTATGAACTAATTACGCCGCGTGTACATGTACGAAGCAATTACCGCGCGCGCGGCGACACATGCCGACCATGTTTCGTCCGCTTTCGATGTAACTCCGTTCCGTTGAATGCGTCGTTAGCAACGACGTTGCGCCGTGTAACATGTGGCGCAACACATGTCCGCGAAAGGGTGGAAACGATGCGCCACCCAACGCCCCTTATGATTTTTTGAAAAATGACATCGGTCCACCGACGAGCAGCCGGTGCATCCCCAGCGGGATCTCTTATCGTTGCGATACGTCAAAAGCCCCCGTTGACAGCAGAGAGCGATGCTCGAATACCTCTCGACGCTTTCGTAGCAACTTTCCGTTGTACGGGAATCAGACGTCGCGTTCCGACGGAACCGCGTTTCGTATTTCCGCATCGATAAGCTCGCGCAGACGACCATGATCGTGATTGCGGTATCTGGAGGGCGGAATTCTCACCCCTTCGATCCACTCCGGACCGAGAAGCACGCGTTTCCTGCAATTGCAACTCGCATTCCCCACTCGCCTTAATTAGCTTCCGCCGCCGATGGAAGCCGCGATGGAAGGGCGAAGGGTAAGACACTGCCGAGCCGTGTCGTAAAAGCTTTTAAAGCTTCCTAACCGTCGAGGGTGGAAATCGCGTAGAAATTATTCTCGAGCTCGTAAACGTCGCGCGCGTAGGCAAACAGCCGCGATTGATCGTGGAGCATAACGCATAAGAATGAATGAAATGTATTTCAACATTGAAATCGTTTAAGAGGCCGGAGAATTTTCAAAGGAGAGCTTATCGCTCTACTTGTGTGTGCAGAGATTACGACGAAATTCACGCTTTGCGTTTCGAAATAAAACGTACCTTTGATGTTCGTCATTTCGTATTTAACATTTTTGCGTACTATTTATACTGTGTTTCACTGTGTGCATGCGTGAGCACGCAAAACTCGCACTAAGTGACTATAATTCATGCTGAAAAATATAAAGATTTCTATCGAAAAGCAAACTAATCTTACAAGGGAACACAAGCAAGTGTTCCCCCCTTCGATTTTATTAAGCTTTGGATATGATAAAGTATAGATAAAAAAATAAGAGGCACATATTTTTTTTTATAAATGCGTTCTCGCTCGTAAATAGGGTAAAACCCTTTCGAAAAAATTGGTCATTTTTTTTTAAAGGAACATTGTCAAAATTATAAAAGATTCAAAAATATTTTATAGGAATAATAAAAATGTTTAAAAGTTTTATTTAAAAAATTGTTATTATTATTATAAAGTATTCTTGAAACACTTCAATTTTTATTAAAAAAATTTTTTTTTATAGTGTTGATGATATTCGATTCCAAAGAAAAAAGCAATTATTTTTTTTCGAAGGGATATTTACATTTTTAACAAGAACGCGCTTTTTTTTAATAAAAAAATGTATTTAATATTTTTGTATTTTCTAATTTTTTTTATAGTCGCAGACACTATAACATGTTTATTAGTATAATTAATTTTCCTTAAATATAGCAAATAACACTTGATAAATTAAATTTTAGATAGGTACACGGCATTTATATACACAATTGGAGTTACCTGTATAAAATTATACAAATATATATTTTAACAAATTCAAAACTTGTTAAAATTAAAGGACACTTAGTCATGCTCCGCTGTGTTAATAATTATAATTATCAATATATTACTTACTGTAAAACCTTTCTCTCCTTCCTTCCCCTCTTCTCTTGGTTTTCAAGTTGTATTCATAAATCGGTCAGAAAAAAAATGCTTCGGTCATGACAGCAGTTCACGATTAAACGAGGTTCGTTTAACCAAAATTCATTTATGCATCCTTGAACTTAAATGCAAGTCTTCGCGTACGCTTAGCACGCGTCTCGCCTTATCGACAGACACGGGACACCAACCCGGAATTAGGGTGGCACCGAGACGGAGAAGAGCGACGCGCATGGTTCGTTTTACCGATCTTGCTTTCCCCTTGACATTCGACGCCACCGCGCGCATCGTGTGCGTGTGGCATACACGTCGACGGGAAGAAGAGGCCGCTTGAGTTTTAAAATTCTAAAGATGAACGCGATACGAAATCAATGCAGACTTCCGAATATCTCGGAGAGCGACCCTCGCTCGGCGATCTGCTTACGGGGTCACGTCAGTGCCCACAGGTGTGCACGCGTACGCGCGTTCTCGGATATACGAACGCGTTGACTTCTCCAAGATGTACATATGTATTTTGGATATGACGTCACATTCGGTCCGAATTCTGCGTGATCGAAATTCAGATGAGTAACGCCGGGCATCGAGAACCTCAGGAGCCAACATAGTCCGACAGATATCTCGCTTCGCCATTTCAGGAACGAATACAACCCTCGGAAGTATATTCGAGTCTCATCCTTGTGAATTGCTGAAGGCGCATCAATGTTGCACGAGTATTGCCAAACGCGTTATATCATATCGTTACTTTATAGCGTTATATGGAAAACCGATATCGTCACGTGCACACACACACACACACACAAACGGTGCGTCGTAAAAATATATAAAATCTCACTTTTTATTCTTATTACTCTTATCAATATGTATCTCTTCTACAAAACGTATCTAATTAATTACACGAAATGCTTTTTCTTTTGATGTAATTCGGTTAAATCCCATTTTTTCACTTTGTGTTCGTTTACGAACCCTTGAGGTTCGTCGGCTTATCGCAGATTCCTAATCTCGCTTGACCTTCACCCTCGCGCACGATTGACGTAAGGTGCGTAGGCTCGTGCCATGTAATGATAATTCATGGCAAACGTTATTCATACCAGAAGTTCGTCCGAGGTTATCGCGGTAGTTTGCCCTGGGGGCAGTCAGGGAAACGCACCCCTTGTGGACAGCTCTCTCTCTCTCTCTTTCTCTAGCCCCTCTCTCTTTCTCGTGCAGAGCCCAATGCCATCCCTGGCCATGCAAAGTGAGCTAGGGGTTGTTAGATTAAACTCCAACCCCTCGCGACGCCCCGGATGCCTCCGACGCCACGACGGGTTAAAAACAGACAGAAAGAGTATGACTCATCCCTCAGCAACGATACGAACCGCGCGCGAGATCGAACAATACATGGCACTTCTTTCTCGCATGATACAACAGTACATTTTTCTCATGACATTAAAAATTAACAGCGTTAAAAATTAAAAAGCATGAGATAAGATATTCAAAAAACGGATTTTTGTATAAAACATTTTTTAACAATGTACCTTGCTGCAAGCAAAAACGATCGGGTCAATTGCAACTTACGTAGCTAGGTCACTGACAAATTTCGTATATCAGAGAACAAAGAGGCGTTCGCGTTGGATATCAAAGGGGTTTCAGACAAGTGGGTCCGCAGGGGTCGATTTATTCCACTGCTGGAAGTAAACTGCGAATACATTATTACGGAAGGGTTCCGGTCCAATCGACTCGACAATGTCGACATGCTGACAAACTACTTTCACGTCTTTATTCGTGTGGCTATCGTGATGTACGAAATATGTCAACAGAGGGTTCACTGGTATCTCGATCTTTATAGTTACATCAAGAAGTGTCAAAGATGACGGTATATTCATAGTGCTTTTATATTACACGGAAAAAATGATTTGACTGAAGTATCTAAAAATTTATCTTTAGATCTAAAAATAATTATGTTGTATCATCAAAATAATTATGACGTTCAAACATGATTCATGAACAATGCTGGAAAGGGTTTCAACATTCTGCAATCAGTTTGAGCGAATATAATTATCTTCAGATTTGTATTCAGATTTTTGTTTAGATACTTTAGCAAAACCGTCTAGTCTGTGTGCTACAATAATATTGAATTCCAGTCAAAAGAGTATTGTTCTTTGTCTTGCAATATTAAACTTGTCGCAGATAAATTTGTCCCCGCTTTACATATTTTGTTTGATCTGCTTCAAATTCTGAACTTTATCGTCGACATTGGCAAAATCGTAAAAAAAAAAAAAAAAAACGATGAATTTGTCACGACGATTGTGAATATTTAACACCGATCTGGTCCAACGTGAAATGTTCAGAATCGATTAAAGCGTTTCCAAGAAACGTGTTTTAAGTATTTCAAATCTCCCCAGCAGCGTCGTCGCGTCGGTCCTATTCATTCTCATTGCCCCTCGATTATTTCCATGGAAACGATTTCGACGAAGCCTTTCAACGAAGCATCAATCTCGTTCAAACGCAGTCCTAATATAGCGCGCGGTTAATTATTCGCGTCGACAAAGGAGCGGCCGCGAAAACTTTCTGCCGGATCGATAATTTCCGGATCTCTCGCCCGCATTTCCCGATAATCGTCGTTTCATGACAACGAGGCAAACCGCGCCTGAGAAGACGCTTATCTTTTTAATCTTCTAATTACGCGCCATAACAGACTCCGACTAATTCCCAAATCGAAAGCAGGGACGCTCCGCGTCTAATGCCCCCTGTTTGGACGAAGGTGTTTGTTTTACGACCTACGTACACACAAGATGCATCAATCGACCGACATCTCCTCCTGCGAGCCAAACGAGTAAGCTAACAAATATCTTAAATTCATCAGTTCTCAAACGCGCTTCGAACTATCGTGAAGCGAGTAGGGTCTTCTTTTCAATCTCGAAACATCGCAATAGAATTTTCTTCCCCTTTACGAGAGGCATCAGTGCATGAACGGACGGCGATTCGTTCGATTATGTCTTGCGAGATTTTCTTTCTCCGTATCGATGGTCTTATAACTAACTTTTCTCGAGCACCTAATCCCATTTTTGCGCTTATGAAAGAGAGGGGCGGGAGTGGAGATAAAAGTACTCGCGGAAAGAGAGGAAAAACTTGGAGGAAAAGTGTTTCGTGGACGAGAGCACTTTGTACCGTGTCGTGCGAAGGTCCACTTCGAGCACCCGTTTGAAAATTTTTCCAGGTGCCTGCGCCCAACTGCCCGTACGATCGGTTGATCGGAGCATGATGGCCAGAAAGTTTTTCTTAGGTCGATAGTCCGCCGTGTTTTTTTTTTGCGAGTTGCCGCGAAGAATGAATCGAAGCGGGGAGCTAAGGGGAGCGGTACAGAAAAGTAATAGACGGCATTTTTCCATCGCGTCAGTATCGCTCGGAACACGAAGATTCTATTAGTACTATGGACGCCATATAATACAATCGTGTAGCGAAAACGGAGCAAAAAGATGGAATGTTTCCGACAAAAACAACGCCTGTCCTATTTCGCAAATAACTTCGTCGATACGAAGAAAGAATTAATAACTTTAACGACGAAAGAAGATGATATTGCTTTTTCATTTATATAAATCTGCCAGATTGCCTTTTCTTTAATGAAAAATTAACGACTTCCCACTTTTCGATTTTCTTTTTTTTTTTGGAAACGATTGGATATTGGAAAGGAAGTTATTAAAAAAATGATGGCTGTTACATAGATTGCGACCATTAATTATGAAATAAAGGTACTGACAGTTATCGATCGCATCTTTGATTTTAAAGAAATATTCACATTGTTGAAGAATTCGTTTCATTTTCCGTGACGATCACACATCTTCTTTGCGTGATAGAAGTCTCGTCTTCCTTTGAAGAAAGAAAATTGGACGAGGAGTGTATCAGTTTAATAAATAATCCAAAATATTATGCTGTCACACGCGAAGAATAATAGCTAAGCACGGCCCGATGGTCGTTCAAAAAGAAATACGATTGTCCACGAAACGAGAATAAAGGCAGCAGGGATAAAGCAGCGAGAGGATCAGCGTTGTCCGAAGACCAACGGTCCTCTTCAACTGAATTCATTTTTTTTCGGGGCAAGACTTTCATTCACGCGAAGGATTCGAACGAGCTCGCGGAATATGAAAAAGAGAAAAAAAAAGGGAGCCGAGGACGGAAGAGAAAGCGCTTCTTACGAGACCCTCGCACGCGTCACCCTCCCATTTACATTACAGCATCCAGCACCCGTGCCTTTTCTCCGAAAACCCCCCTTTCTTTCGCAGACGTCCGTGTTTCCCGTTCCACTGCCTTTTCGCGGGACTTTGTTCTCCGCGAGGAGCTGAAGATGGTACATCAAGAGAATGCAATTTCATTTCGGTTAAGACAAAAATATCGATACTTCTTCATAAGGCGGAGACGTGCCTTTTAATATCGCGAAATATTGGTATTATAGAATTCTTGGTGCGGGGTTCCGCGTACCCTTGTTCGATTCAAGATACATGATTACAGGACCACGTCAACGTGAACGTTTGTAGCTGACTCGAACAAGTCGGGAACCGTACGCCCCTTCGGGTGCGCGTGGCATGCACGACTTTTCTCACAACGCCTACGAACGTGCCGAGAAAGACCGGGTTTCTCATTTGAAGAATGAGCTCGAATCGTTGCTGACGCTGCTGATGCTACATCACGCGCCCTTTCGTCACGTCCTCGCGAAAGTGTATTCCCTCATTAGGTCCAATTGCAATCCTGGAAAAGGAAAGCCAGTGTTTAACTTGTCGGGCAAATCTTTCTGTGATTAAATGACTGCATCACTGTTTGTTGATAGCGCATTTGTTGATTCCCATATACACGCGAAGCTTAAAGAACTCACGATTCAATTTTGAATAATTAGAAAAAAAATCTGTAATTGAAGATTTGAATAATTTTGAGTATATGTGTTTTATCTTATTGAGTTGTATACGGATTTGAGATAAGCCAGTGTACTGATAACGATGTAAGGGTCTTGACTTACAATTAGCTGCCTTAAGTATTATGGAAAGGACGGCCGATGAGCGGCACGAAATGAAACGGTCGGGATCGCCGCGAGGCAAAAGTTTTAATTATGTTAGACAGCGGGCAACTTGCTACTTACTACTTAGAAGTCTGGCTACTATCTGAATGCAATTATGTGGCCTTTGAAACAGGTAGCGCTTAGCCTTACCTTATCTTTATTCGTTTGTTGCCCGCACGACCTGTCGCCGTTGTATCACTTAATACGTCAGCCTTAAGAGACGCGTTTCTACTTTCTCGAGCTTACGCAGCAGCTTCCGTGACTTTAATTGAATAAATCCGTGAGTTTAATTGAATTTCCACAAATTGCATTAGCGTGCTGCACGAAAACCGAAGGTTTATAATTATCCAATAACGACGCTCGCCCTTCGTCGTGAACGTTTTGTTTCGATTTCAGCTAAAGTTCCGACTTCCGTTCCCGCTTGCACGTATCAGCGCGCTATGCAACGCTCAACAACATTAAGGTCGACGATTGCCGCTTCAACTCCCTCGCCGTCCGTATACTCGGCAATCCGCATGCCGTTTTCATCGCTCAAATTCCCTTCTTATTTTTCCAATTCGCCCACTTAGCGGGAGCCTCTCTCGATCGCCGTCGCGTGCCAGAGTTCGATAATAGAATTTGGCTGCCCTTTGCGGAACGCGCCGCTCCACGGATGGTAGATATGCAAATGATTGCCGTGCAACCTCCGAAGGGGCTGCATCGAGAGGGATGCCACGAGGAGGGTAACGACCGTCGGGAATCCACGATCGGGGGATAGCCGGCAGCGGTCCTCCGTAGACACCTGAAGGGAAGATTGTGGAGAGATCTATGACACGCGCAAAGCGCAGAAACATTGGACCGCGTTTTGAAAGCCCGGCCGAACAAAGTACGAATTAATCGATCGTAGTTTCAAAAGTCTCAGCTAGTTTTAAATAATTACATTGACACAATTACAATTCCAGATGCGATCAAGTAAATGGACAACGATCGCTTCCGATAAATTATAAAAGAATTTTATTAATAAATATCTCAAGTAAAGATGTTTGTTGAAGTAATTGAAGAGGACGCTTGAGATAGCTCGGCTTGCACAAAATGCAAGCGCTTATACTTCTCCGTTCGATACGTCAATGCGCGAACGTCAGAAATCAGATACTATCCACGTAATGCCGTTAGAGTGCACTTCTTCGTGGCGTTCCGATTTCATGGTAGAGCAGCTTATATAAATATCCTGTCTCGTGTAGGAAAGCGCTGGAGGACACTGTGGGCATACGGGCGAACGGGTGGCTTCATTAGCGATCCGTCTATCCCCGACGTGACTCCCTCGGCGCGCTGTAGGTATCGCGAATCGCGCGCTTCGCTGGCTCGGCTTGATTTCCTGTGTTTGGTCAAACAGACGACAATGACAGACTCGGCCGGTCGGGCCGCGCGGCACTGTACACAGGGAGGGAGAGGTTACCGAGTTATTTCATTAAGCCGACCATGCCTGGGCGATAATTATCGTCGAACTGCGCCGCGAGATGTTTTTCCCAGATTCTCCGCCGACTGGCAAAATGTATCTTCCGCAATGTCGCCATTAATGGCGACGCGGGGAAAATATACGAGATCGTGCCTTTGCCAAGCCGAGCTTTGTAATAATTAAAATTGCTGCAACAATCGTCGAGAAATTGTCGGGATACCTACGCGCGGGAAGAATAATTTTACTGAAATACAGATTCGAAATTAATTATGCTGAACCATTTGAAAAATTATGCCGAATGTTTAACTTGGTTGCTAAAATGTTAAAAGTGTTTGCTGCAATATTATCCATGCTTGGGTTCCTACGTAATTATTTTGATGGCCCAACATAAAATTATTTTCTGATCTGTATTTGGCTAAATTTTTAGAAGCTGTAATAAAAGCTGTTTTCCGTGTTTTTCCGTGTAAAGTCTTTCTTCATCGTTTTTTGCATCCAAAATTATGCGTCATTAAACTATTTAAAACAACAATTAAATATAAGGTTTTTTTTTAAATGAAGAAAAAAGAGAGGCAAGTAATTTAGTTAATAAGACAAACATTTCCTTAAACATGCATCGTTTTAATGACATATTTCTTTTTACGTCGCATTGTGTTGCGATAGTGCTTTCAGTTTACAGAGAGTGCGAATTCGGAGAATTTCGCAAATTCCAATATTTGCACGCGGGATATGAAAAGATGTTATGGTATTCGGAATCTCCCGACGGGGTCCCGCGCCACTTCTATTTCGAACACCCCCTGCGGATATCCACTCCTTGTCTGAGGATCCACCTGAAGATCCGATACAGGAGATATTTACACGCAATTTAGGAATATTTGCCGCGGGAGCATTTCCCTTCGATCGAGTTCCACGGTTGATGGGGCGATTTTTCACGAAACGTTGGATTTTCGCAAAGTATTCTTCTCATCTTGCTGATCATTAATCACGATTGTCTTTTTCGATTTGTCTATTACGATAACGTGCGTGATATTATAAAAAAAAACAAATGCTATTGGAATATGATTAAACGTCAAAGCAAAAAAGAAAGATTTTAAAGAAAGATTTAATGTCTACAAAAATAATTAAAATTAAAATATGCGTGTTTTTTTTTACTTTTTTAATAAATTATGGAGTCGTCGCTTGCTCTCGTATAAAATTATGATAATTTCAAGGTATATGTTCACTTGGGACTTTTACTATTTTTTATTATCTTATATCCTAGCTACAAGTCTGACGCAAAGAAAGTTACAGCTTAATCCAAGTTCGGATAGAACGTTTTCGCGCCCCATACCGACGCATTCCGCTCGGCCTGACACTTTAATTCCGCGGGATTGCCTCCTCACGCGACCAAGACACGACCTTATCGACTCTTCGTTTTCTCGAGGTCGATTAGAGCGGAGACAAGAGACGACGTGCATTTTGGCGAATTGCTCGTGCCCGAAGACCGAGTGCCCGTCTGCCGCACCGCACCACCTCCCTTCAGTCGTGCTCGACACGAGCTACGAACTAGCTACCACGACGGAGTCAAATCCAATCTCGTCCACGACGTAATTCGGTAAACCAGTTAGAGGCCCGGGGTAGCTGCGTGTCCATTTCCATTCTCATCGTTTTCGAAATTTTCGTGCTCGTCAGGCGGTTACGACGGAGATGAGAGTGAATGAGAGAGTGAGAGAGAAAGAGAGAAAGAGAGACACGCTCGGTCCTTTCGGCGGTCCACCGCACGCAAGACGGGAAACTGCGAAGCCCCTTTGCTAATTCTACGGCCAATTATGTCCCGCCGTCGCGTGGTTTTACTCCTGTCTGGGATATGCTCTCGGAGCCACTGCGTGCCCCCTTTGGGGTTACGACCGAATTGTCGTTTAAATTGTTCCAGTGCCTCACGTTTCCTTTGAGACTCGCTCCTTTTTCTCATCTGTCTTTAGGATATCAACTTTTTCTACTCTCTATTTTTTTTTAATTTTAATATGTAATCCACGATGAGAGAGAAAAATAGTTGCAATTACCATAATTTAGCTACAATTTATAGTCATTTCTGATGCCAATCATATGTTTATAATTGTCTTATAGCTATGCAAGTTATAACTATTAGTTATTATTATTACGTAAATAGTAAAAAAATGTTGCAAATTACTATTTTATATAGTAATTATATTTACTATATAAAAATATTTATTTTATTTCTATCATTAAATTTTAATATTTTAAAATTAAAAGATTACAAAATTATAACAAAATAGTAATTACATCGTGACTAAAATTGATTAAATAAGGTGACATACGACATACGTAAAAAAGCGTTTAATTATTATAATTTGTAATCCTTTAATTTAAAGATTTCAAGAGTCGTATTTTAGATTATCGTTTGATTTACCACTATAAAAGTGGAACTTTTAATCATAAATATTTCACCACGTAATTATAATCACAAATATCAAACACTTTTCTTTCAATGTACGTGACTCTGATTTTTCTGAACGTATAATTATTCAGAAAAATTGTTATATTAAGTTTATCATAAATTAAACGATTCAATCTTACATTAGTATTTTGATTATTACTCAATACGAAATCAATTGAATAAGTACTTTTAATATTTAATTATTTATAATGAGTTTGAGAAAGCTTTTGGGACAATGGCTACCAGAAACATAAATGAAGCCAAACGATAATGGCCCTTCACGGGGATGCTTCTCAATATCATTAGCGACTTCTTTTTTTTGTAGCTTTTTCGCTCCTCCCCTTAAATCCTTTAATCTTTAATCCGACGATCCTGCACGTGCTTCCGTGATTCCACTCACTGCCGGACAACGGCTGGAGACGTAGGTGGAGGCTCAGATCCGTACACGTACATATGTGTATATACGTACGCGTATATATATACGCGTAGTCGCGCGGCCAGACAGTGGCTCGGTGATGGTTAGAGGGTGGTTTTAGGGACTGAATGCACGAGGGGTTCCCAGTTCTCCGTTCCACGGATGCTCACAAACTGGCCGGAACTAAACTGGCCGGAACTAAATACTGGAACAAAAGGCACGCCAGCGGTAGCAAAAATTAAAAATCGTCTACGAGAGGAGGTGCGCCAAGTCGCAGTTGGCCGTAAATTATCGTCTATGGTAAATCTCGTTAAAAAAAAGTGAGTGGACACAAAGCATCTTCCGTTTCTTTCTCTTGTAGCATTGAATTCTCGTCACGAACAGAAGAGTACAGAAATGCAAACCGAATACAGATAAGATTCATTATATATTCTCAGGACACTAATGATAAAAATATTCTTCTAGAATGAAAGCGAAACGGACGGAAATAAAGTTCCGTCCCGGTACATTTTCTCGCTCTCTCCTACTTGCATAAAATATTTAACGCACGATTTTATGGAACGTAAAGTTAAGTCTCGAGGGTTTAAGGACAGTGAGCGGTGGGTGAGGCCACGGCTAATTAGAATATAGAGCTTTTACGATTATGGTTTGCGAACGGGGATTGCGGTATTGCTGAAGAGCAAATAGCTAACAGGATGATCAATTCTTTCACCATTTCACGCTTCTATTTGTCACTGCAAAAGCATAAATCGTGTGGCATTATGAATTACTCCGTTATTTCACGCGTTACAAAACACGATTGTTTGTTAATTCATTCTGACGTCGGTTCCATACAAAAGGAGATTAAATTTATGCATGTACTTTATGCTGCTTAATTTCTCATTACACCAATTACTATTTGCACAGCACGGACACGTTCGCTAAGGAAACGCTCATTTCCTAAAAGCTTTCTTGCGATGTTCGTTCTTGCAGGTGATAACGGTCTGACGTATGCCGAGCAATTATTCCACAAGTTTGCTGATCTAATGACGTAATTGCATTAACATTATCATTATTACGCGCAGAACCTTGTTTTCATTTGAGGGAGAAAGTATTCAGACAATTATTCTTCTCATTCAGTAAATGGCTTCGTCACTTCGCGAAAAACTTCGGAACTTGTAACATCGTGTTAGCAATTTCTCTAAGGCCATATTTTAACATTTTTATGGGCATTGATTCCGCGCGCACCCTCGACAACCGGCTGAGTGGAACGGGGCCGTGATGCAGGTTTTATTTCTCGGCTTAGCGAGGTTGTATCGCGCGCGGTAAGAGATCACGGCTTCGATCGGGGCGGATTTATTCAAAAGACCGCCATTTTTCTCTTTCCTCGCCGTTTCCTCCCGCCGTGAAATCGCAGGACCGGCCGAATTTGCATGAGGCGTCTCGCGACGTTACGGCTGCTTGCGTGCCGCGACTGATAAGTGTGTGACTTGAGACGGATCTTACTTAGGGCTCGATTTTATTTAGACATGTATCGGGGCATACAAATCGCTTGAATGAGATACGAAGAAACCTCGGCCGAGGTAACGCATTGTGCTCATGTTGATGATTACTGAATTTTGTAAGAATACAAAGCGTCCATTCTTGCAAATACAAGACTCGCGTGGATTGCGTTCGCGTGCGTGCGTAATCTAATATGGCGTGTCCGTTATCGGAGCTAATTACTAATGCGCGGATACTTAAATGTAGATTTTTTGTTGATAAAAATGTTATATTGCTGTTATCTCACAAATTAAATGAATTTATAAAATCTCTTTTCGAGATTTTTAGATAATTAAAAAATGAAATAGAAAATTAGAAAGAGAAGTGTTTATTAAAAAAAGCGTTGCATATTACAATTGCCAAGATGTGAAACAAAGGAATTATTTTTAATATACTTTTTTTAATTATTTTCAATACTTATTTTGAATTCACGCTAAAAAAAAACATGATTTGACGTCAAATTTAAATGTTTTTGGTAAACATATCGACAATTTAAGTTCTGAAAGATGCGCGGTCGTGTTCATGAATCGTCGATAATGCGGTCTCTCGTTGAGACATGTGATCGCATTTCCTCTACGACGCTATTTGTATACTGTAAAACTTGCGCGAGGAAAAATGGCGTGTATTTATTTAGGATACGTTTCGTTGAGAGTTTCGTAGGTGCTCGACTTCCCCCAAATGCTATTTCTCTCTTTCGCCTCTACTTCCACCAACTCGCGGCTCCTCGCATCCTCCTCCCGTTGATCTCTCCCGCGCGGTTTTAGCCTATGCCGTATTCCCGTTCTTTATCCTGCTCGCCGGTTGTTACTCTATGCCGACAACACCTCCGTTCTTCTTTATTTCCATTAGGGTGCTCCTCGAGCCATTTGTTATGATCCTACGAATCCACGGTGGTCGGGGATGTACCTACCAAGAATAATCCCTCACTCACTTAAATTATTCCTTCGATGCCCTTTAACATGGGAAGCAGACTCGAGACTTCTCATTCACTTTACCTGCCTTGATATTTTAAGCCGCAGAGAGATCTCAATTTTCTAATGTATATATAAGCTCACTTGTCTTGAAAGCAAAGTTCTTGTACTAAGAGTTACACTAGCTTTTATATTTTTTGTATTAGTCACGTTTCCAGCTCCCCTTCCTTTGCAATCACATTACTTTCAAAAGCTAATGAGGTTACATGTTAAAAGTTGATCAAGAAATCTCTATTTGTATCCTTTGTTACATTACAAAAGAGCTTACATTTTAATTGTGGTTTGTTTGTATTATCAAGTGTTCATCAGATGACGTTCAACCAAATTGTCCAAAGTAAACAAGCGAACCGAAAAATCGAGGGATATTGACGTGATCGTAAAACTGGCGTGCGCTTCGACAGTTAGATTAAAAAAAATGCGCTTTCACATCGAAGGCTGAAAGCCACCCCTGATGGATAGGGCTTAATAAACTTTTGAGGTATCAGCGTATCATTCGCCAGACACTCGATGGGATTTTATTGTTTCCTTCCTGCCTTTCTATTTAGCTTGTCAATTCCTTCCGCTCACGAATAAAAACTGTGCCTGCCGGCACATTAAATAAAAAGTTGTCTCTTTTCCTAATGAATTCGCTATCAATAACTTTGATCGTTGCGTCAAGAACTCCACAGTATCTTTGCGATCGAATAACCAGGTTGTCAGTCAGGCACGACTTTGCAATTTTAAGTAAACGCTACCGAGGATCCCACTAAAACGCCTTGTCCGTTTAATCCGTTTTTCATCGAGTCCCCGTTGATCTCCAGTTTCAAGTTTTCAGCCCATCAAAGTTAGAATCTTGAGACAATGGACTCGTCTTTTATTGAATTCTTTCCTGCCGCCGCTCCGTGTCAGAGACGAACAGTGTATGTAAATGTAACCTGGGGGACGTAATCCCATGGAAAAAGGCGGGCAAGAGGGTTCTCGCCATCAAGTTGCAGCGAGGAATATTCACCGTCATTGGCAGTTGGCGTTCTTAGTTCTTATCGTTAGTACACACGCTTCGATATCGCCCTCACGAGAGTAGGATGTTAAAATCGGCCAACTAATGAACCCGTCAAGTAACTCGTCACACAATCTTACATCTAAATTTATTTTTCAATTACCAGTACAACGCGTTATTGGCACTAATAGCACTTTGGGGAGCCTGGGCAGATTCATATAATACTCTATACTTATTAAAGCCGTATATAATACACACACGTAGCACATACGAAGGTCGACACGTACCCTTCTCACCTGTTCTTCGTCTTTCACACCTGCTGCAACACGGATACACGTAACCGCAATACCGCCCCGCTGACGATCGCCATGGGAGACCATGGCGGAGACTTCGAGGAAGGTGAAGGGTCGTCCTGTAATAGTCGTCCCTACGGGACAGTCATGCGGCTTGTATGTCGTACTACGGAGAGAGAGAGAGAGAGAGAGAGACGCTCCGTTCTCCGGCAATGCGTGCCACATGACGGTGTCCCATAAATAGTCGGCTGGACGCCGGAATTTCCATTATATCGCGTTCCTGTACGTAAGCGCCATAAACAATATCATCGAACTCCGCGCCGAAACGGGCTCCCCCATTAGGTGTTCGCGTTGCGATATTTATTACTGCTGCGGCGCCATTGTGATACGTCGGATTTACGAGGGCTTTTTTTAGCGAAAAATCCGCCGGAGCGTAGGAAGAGCTGTCGGGAGGAAGTCGTTGGACGAATTGAATCGCAGAACTAAATTCGCTGTTGGAAATGCTTCGTAATCTCTACGTGGTCTGCCGAGATAAAGCAAATAAGATAAGTTGCAGCAATCAATATTATTTTTTATTTTTTTATTTTTTAATATTATCGGAGAGATTTTAATATTATTTAGTCGGAGATTATCGAACTTGAGCATTGTATTCATGTGCACGGTCACGGTTGCAATCAAGGTTGCAGGTCTACGGTGACGATTGTTTCAGCTGCATTCAATTAACCGGTCTCGCGTTGTGCAATCTGTTATCACAATGCACATTCATGCCGCTGTTTAAACAAGTAGCGAAGTTGCGGTAGGAGTTCTGTCTATCGCACTCTGCCGACTTGGTTATTGTGCATCCATAACAATGCCCTAAATTGATGCTCGAACAAGTATTTGCAAGTAGTAGCCGTAAAATCGCAATTTACGTGCCCGCGCGAGCGAGATGATATCGTAACCACGTTTACTACGAAAGTTAGCTGATAAACAATCGCGATGCATCAAATAAATACAAGTTGTACTCTTAGAACGAGAACTGTAGTTGTAAAGTTTCGTCATCTTACCTAACATTCCGTAAGAAATTCAGTGCAGCAATGATAAAATAATAAATCACACGAGACAATATCAGCAAGGAGGAACAATGTTTATAACGTTTTGAAACTCGCCAAAATGATTTTCATTCAACTCGTGATACGAACTAACAGTTTTACGATTGCCTCGTGAAATGAGGTTTCACGGGGTGATACGCGGTAGAAAGTTGCCGGAGTTATATGTTGTCCCGACCGCAGGTGTTGATGGCCTCAGCAAGCAGCTTAGAGTTACTCGCTGCCCGAATATTTCATGAACTCGAGCAAGTCCTTCGTCGTTGCGCCATATGATTCATTCAGGAAGGAGGGTTTCAAACTCGACAGAGGAGATGATTACCATTTTGAAAGTGATTAAGCGGCTGCCATATACCCGCTTCCTCAATGTTTCCACCGATAAAAGTACCTTTTATAGTATTTTTTTTTCTTCTTTTTTTCTGTTATTAAAAAAGCAAGCGCGCCGTTATTGCGTATGTTACGTCGCTTGGACGTGGATAGCAAAGTTCGCGGCTTCTTTACTAGCTCCTGCATGATTCACGACCAAAGTGTCGTCTTTGTTACAACGAATACGACCAGCCTCGGATCCTTTAAGATCGAGAGGGACGGGTCGTTCCCTCGAGACCAAATCATGGGGAGCTTGTAATCCAGGCGGTAAGGCGAAATACTCTGCGAACACACCAACGCGTCGAGGGCGGAACCGCCATAGACGGATACAACAACATGCTTGAAGGGACTTACATCTCTAAATCTATAGGAGATAATTACATATCCATTTTGCGTAATGAGAGATTAGGAGTTCGTGACAATATTAAGCCGTTGGGTTTGCGTGAATCTATCAACAAGCTATCGCTGTGAAAAGTGTTAATTGCATATATGTGCTAATTATACAGTGTAC
The DNA here is from genome assembly GCF_016802725.1 of Solenopsis invicta. Taxonomy (NCBI): domain Eukaryota; kingdom Metazoa; phylum Arthropoda; class Insecta; order Hymenoptera; family Formicidae; genus Solenopsis; species Solenopsis invicta. Next base: position 8,336,681 of record NC_052665.1, read on the forward strand.
ATATTACGTAGACAAAATTTGATAAAAAATCTCAAAGAGAGATTTAAAGAGATACCTCGTTAATACTAGTAGACGCTTTATATGTTATCGTGTATTTCATGAGTCAGACAACATCTATTTTCTCAACAAACCTCTGGAACTCTAATCGTAAACTCGCCTCGGTTTCGTGCTTTCGCATGCATTTCATACATCCGCATAATCCATAGTGCTGATTCAACATCGCCGATTCAACGGCCTTAGCATGAGTGTGCAAACTCACCGACTGCTTGAATTAGTACCACACGTTGCATATTGTTGCAGCTGCACCATCGTTGTAGCGATATTGCATCTGCAATATGTATATAATTTACCTTCTATTCGATCAACAGTAACTTAATTATATAAAGTATCTCATAACCACTATACTAATAGCCCATTTTAATTACCGTTAATTATTTAATTATGCTACATTCGCGTCTCATAGAAATTTTGTCTTCTTTTTGCTTTTCATATTTTTTTGAAATTAATTTTGCATTCTATAAGTGATTTACATGCACAATAATTGTTTCTGCTAATTCTATTCAATTGTCGATAACGAATCTTGAATCAAAGTGAAAATAATCGATAGCAATTGAATACATTATTTCTTTCAACCTTTATTTCTAAAGTGCGCTTATATTATAAACTATATAATCTATTTCCGATATAATATTGAGTGAAATAAATTGTATTTGGTGCCGGTACTTGATTTACATTGCGCCTGCAGTCAATTTCCGGCGAGCACCCCATTCGACGAAACTGCAAACATACGACACAAATCAACACCGGAACTGCGAATTCGTGATATTTTACATAACTGTATTTTTTTTATTACATTGTATTGTAATTTTGCACAAAATCTGCCGTAGCCACAATATTCTGCAAAAATATTTTGAATGCACTCCTATTATAATTTGATTTTAATTTACTTTGAAAATTTGCACTTCAATATAATAAAAGGTGCAGGAACAGTGCCATTTATTTCTTTTAATGAGTTTGTTTACTTCGCAACGAAACTTTCAGTCACAAACTACAATACGAATTCTCTTGACGATAATTTGAATCTGCTTGCTTTTGAAATGCTTTTCTCATAGTTGCTTACAATATTAACCGACGTGGTATTTTTCCAGTTATTTACAAAGAATTTGCAAAGACCGTTTAATATTCTTCGCGGTTTTAAACAATTTTATTTTACATCAACAAACAGAATAGCAGTATGATGCGGTTGATATTTGATCGCTACTGTTATTTCTTTATTACTTCTAGATAGTTTCCAAACAATAAACGTAGCTATATACGAAAAAGTTTGTTTACTCTATTGTATATTTATCCTATGTGTGGCATATAAGAGATGCAGAAAAACACAGATGATAAGAATGAGATAATTCAAGATCAATGTTCTTCCTCCCCCCGTTAACGCTTTATTCGCAGAATTAATCCTGGCGGAAAGGAATGGTTTAGATCTCGGCCGTTTATTGAAACGCTTCGGCGCTCTCTCTCTCTCTCTCTAGTTCTATCTATCTATCTATCTGTCTATCCTATTTCCGGTGCGCAATCTTTTCTCGAAGGGATGATCAGGCGGACAGCGTTACGGGCCAGTTTAATTTATTTGTCGTCATTATTACGTCGTGATTAAACTTCGGCGGTCGATTGTTCCACAACCCCGCCCGGTGGGGGTCTAACTTTCGGTTTAATTAAAAAAACGCGATCACTGTTTTCAGAGATCCCCACGCCCCTTCAGGCGGGCCGTCTCCTCGCCAATCGTCGGCAAAAACCCTTTTCGAGCTCTCGCCGACATTTCTAGCAATCAACTGGAAATGTTTTTCAACCGATGCGTTTTCGCTTGGCGAGTGCTACTGAACTAAGAGAGCTCTTCTACTTTTAGTAGATTGCTACCATTTCTCAGATACTTATAATTAGATCAAGTGAAATCGGTTCGTAAATCTTGACAATTATCCATTCATATCACTAAAAAATTTAGTAGAATGCGTACGTAAAATATTACTATAAATATTATTCTAGAAAGTAACAATAAGACATTTGTAATGAAACTCCGTCATTCAGACTAAAAACTATTTTCTAGAAATCCGTGAACAAAGAAAGAAAGAGAGAGAGAGAGAGAAAGAGAGAAGAATTTACAATTAATTCCATAAAGTGAACAAAGAGAGAAATAGAGAGAGAAGAATTTACAATTAATTCCATAAAGTAAACAAAGAGAGACAGAGAGAGGAAAGAATATAGAATTAATAATTAAATCTCGATTACTAATTATTAAGTTTTATAATAATTAAATTTAACTGTAGATTATACTCTTACGGTGAGAGTTACCTGTTTGCTCGATAAACAGTTATCTTGTTAACTACATTAGCACACACAATTTATTATAAAGTCCAACTACAAACCCTAAAGTATACAGACACGTATATAAACGAAGGGTACGTTTCACATTCGCTTGTCTTGGAAAATCAGGCAGATATTTTACAATAAAGTCAACGGGATCGCTAACGAGGTGGTCGGAACCTATGCCGGGTACAGTACCCAATTAGCAATGACTCGAGCCATTCCAATTCTAGAAACCCTTAAAACTATAGAATTAGTTTAGTTCTCGTCCTCGTCCGTGGACACTTTATTCGTGAAGCTAGTTACTAATTCCTACCTGGCGCATAACTTTGTCTTCTCGCGTATAACCGTAATTTATTTTTCGAATTGTACCAGGGAGAAATGGGGAATGCTTTAACGCGGTGTCGACGACTAATAGCAGTCTGCGTTATTGGACGATATCAATAAGTCGAGAGTCACGTTCTAGCGAACCCCACAAGCCATTTCTGGCGCGGCTAGAGAGATACGATCTGAATAGAAGCTCCATATACACGGGGTCGTTACGAAAGGGGATCGGATTTCTGTGTACATCGCGTAATACCGCGTGATGTATGAATTTAATTAAGTAATTATATAGAGAGAGGGAGAGAGGCACCGTCTACATTAATCACCGCCCCATCGGTACGCATCCGTCTTCTCCTCCGTTCTTTCTTCGCGCCCCCCCGCGACGTTCCCTCCTCGCGTGGCGAGATTCAACGGATTTCGCGTTGCCGCAGAATTTTCAGCCCGCGGTAACATCCTCGAAAAGTTCCTCGCTCTCAGCCGACTACCCCTTAACGTCCGTTTTAACAATGTCTCGTGCGCTTTTTACGTCGCAATTAACGGCCGGCAATTAGTCACGGTCTGAAATTGTAATTTCTTCATCCCATAAATTGATGTCTCGTTCGCGTTTCATCGGAAACGAGAACGTTTACATTTTTTACGCACCATTTGTTTACGACCGTTCGCAATGCAATTAAAATGTCGCAGTGTGATGCAAAGATACAAATTCTATGAATATAAATTCTCGAATGTACCCTTTACTCTTATAAATGTTAAGTAAATCGTGCAAAATGTAATTTAGCAGCGCATCGCGATTCGCGGCGATGCTCGGCCAGCCGGAAACGGTAACCGTATCTGCGGAGGTATATAACTAGTCGGTAACACTCCCTCGCAGCATTTGAATCAATTACTGCCTTGGGGCTCTTAGGCAGCCCGATCCCGTATTACGAACGGCGAGTCCGGTGCAAAGTGAATTAATTAAGTATCCGTAGGTACGAAGGTTCGGGCCTATCCGAGGCTTCGGGGCATTCGAGGACGTATTAGGACACATTGACGGGGATCCAACGTTGAATCCCGGGCTAGCACCCCTCTTCCGGCACGATCCCGATCATGATCGAGTGTCCGATTGTGCGGCTTAATTGTTACCGCCGCCGGTGCTGTGTCGCGAACCGAAATTGCTTCGCAGATAACGCGGTTATCACCGAGAACGCGACTATCCTCGGCATGTCCCGCGAGCATGTAGGAACGTTCACGCACAATCTCCACGAGGGAGGAACGCTCCCTCGTCACGACTATAGCTTGTAACTGGAACGCGTCCAGACGTTGGTATCTCGATTATAAATCACAATTATGATATATTGAGATATATCGCGAGATCCTTGCATTGCCTGAGCAAGATTTAAAAAGTGTGAATTTTAAACATACGATGGCTCTTCATCAGAGAGTCAAACAAGTCTACAATGCTTGACAGTTCAAGAGGGACGCATGATTGAAACCGGTGGCTGCGGCTCACCGCAGGCCCGGTGTTAGGCATTCAATGTTGCGGCAGCGTTTCGAAAAGCTTTCGGGGCGGTAGAGTCGTTAGCTCGATCCCGTGTTGCTGCGGATTTGTACGTCAAAATTCAACGTTTAGGCCGATCGGCACGTCTCGTTAATTATGCACGTATGCGCGCGTGATGCGTGTCGATCCTGGGAGACGGACCGTTCGCGATTGCGTCGGGGAGGGTTGAAAGTTGGGGGGAAATCAATGTTCGTTGGCGCATTCGCGTCCCCCTCGCCAGTCTGTGACGCGAAATTTATTTCGTGTGGTGTAAGCCAAAAATATTCCACTACATATAAATTCGATTACGCAAAAATATTTGGCAATTTCTATAACGGAGGATTGATATAAAAATTGCAGCGTTTTAACAATATATTTTTTTTTAGGTAAATATAATTTTGGAATATAATTTCAAATTTACAACGCTAAACGACTCTCAATGTTCTTTGTTAGCAACGCAGGCAATAGCGCGACGTCTTCGCCGTTTTTTTCCGTAACTGCGAAGCCTTAAAAAAATTGCTGCTCATTTGCGGATAATCCTCGAGAAACTCTCGTTATTTCGTGGTCCGTCGCGAAAGTTTGTCATACTTACCAATCCCAAATTGGTCTGGTAGAACCGGTTAGATAAAAAGTATATCATCGTAATCTCCTCAGTTTGCAAACTACTGACGATCGTCTGTAAAGCTACAACTACGACTAAACTTAGATTAAGCGATATCGGAAGCATTTACGTACATCACCGGGTACACGCACTGAAATGTAGAGCGCTAACTGAGATGGATGATTGTTAATTGCTAACTAATGATAACCAATCTTCCGAAAATCCCGGAAACTATGTCGTCAATCAAGTCGCAGTCAGAGTTAATTCTAGTGGGAGTTCATGATATTGCTAATATCAAGAACATTCAAGTAACGCAATAAACATCACACGATGATTGGCAAGTCCCTTGTGCAGTTTCCGATTCGTCATTTCAGTAATTAGTCGTATTCACGTAATCCACATCAGTACGCTTTCGTAACTAAAATATCTCACTTCTAGTTTCTTTGAACTTTGAAGCAAAGTAGATGTATCGTAAGGCCGTAATATTTTATTCAAGTACGTCATACAATATTAAATAAATATTATAAAAATGGTACAAAATGTTTAAAATAAATTCTTTTCATCTTAAAACTTATTTAACTTACTCTTCAAAATTATCACGTTATTTTCTTTTATATATTATTGCATACAAGATTTTTTTAAATTAAAACATTTTTACTTTATAAAATAAATTTTATATCTCGAAATATTGAAATAACGATAATGTTTGATTGAATGATATGCAATGTATTCAATGTAACGCAATTTAATTTAAAATTGATATATTGTTAGCCGATGGTCGCATAATCCTCCACTGACTGAAGAAAGCTGGAGATTCATCCAGATAAGAGTCAACCGTCGTTAACGGCGAGGACCTCGTTTTAATCCAGATCAACGTCGGCTAATGTCGCCGGAAACGAAGCGCGTCAAATGTACCGCGAGTTATTAACGAGGTTGGCTTCCTTAGTTCGAGTTTGTGTTTTCGTGACGCAACGAAGGGTTAACCCTTGTGCTCGTCGAGGTGCGAAGACGCGATAACGCAAAGGGATCAAGGCGCGACTAGAAGGCGCGACTAGCATCTTAATAATGGAGTCACATTGTAACAAGAATGTCGCTTTTCGTAAATCCTATAATTCTTTCCATATAAAGAGAAATTTTACAAAGTTATAGGAAATTTTTTCTTATAACTTTGTACGATTTTCTATGATTTTGAGAGGGTTTAAAAAGAAAATACTCTCCGTGTATCGAAAGAAATGGAATTAATTTTGATGAAAATATTTTAAAATATTACAAACTCGTTGCAGTTTATAGAATTAAAAAAAAATATATAAAATCACATAAAAACATATTAAACTATGATTTTGCTAATAACCGCTTCTTAGCCCCGTTCTTTTTATTTAATTCTACAATTATTACAAACACATTTAATTTATCTATCGTTTGGATATTTCACGAAATATGCATACACATTTCTGTGCACATTTTAAGAATGCGCATTTGTAATGTCGGATACGTGCAACTTGGTACGACGTCGCTACAGTTAATTAGAAACTACGAAACTATGCAAGAGAAGATGCTGCTATTGTTACGCACGCAATTTCGTGTTTCTGTCCGCGTTGAGGTTTCGCGCGACTGAATGGAAAAAAAATGTGACACCGAGATAGCCTCGCCTGGCATTTCACGATGCATTGTTCGACCAGACACGAACAAAACTCAGGAACGTGAGATCGCCGTCTACGGCTGATCGTGACGAGCAAGTCTGGGTAGGTGGGATTTTAATAAACCGGAAGCTCATTGTGCGACTGTTCGAACGCACACACGTGAAAGCCGCCGGAGAAAAGAGGATGGATGTCGGCGAGCATAACAAGAAGCAACGTGAAATGAACGTGACTCTCTCGAGGCTGCATTAGCGTTACGCTAGTAATTATTAAAACACGTACATGTACCTCTTTCTCTTTCTGGGACAAGAATCATTAGAATAGTAACGAAAATCCTGTTAACGTTTGAGCATTGTCTTTTTTTACTAACATATTTTTAAATCGCTTAATTAACAATAGATTTTTCTGTTTGCACATATAATTAAGAAATAATATGAACAAATTGAACTTGTAAAACATATATAATTGATAATTTGAAATTGAGTCGACTGATATTAACAGGATTTCCGATACGTGCTAAAGTCCGTCAGCAACTTGTTAAACAAGAAAACGGAAAGCTTCGATTTAAAACGTTCCGTGATAAGAGAGGGTCGTCGCGTTGAGCTCCGTTTAACAAGAAATAAGGGTGGTCGAGAGAGGTACCGGTTCTCAGAGAGTCTCTAAGACGACTTTGGAACCAGGATGCTTTCGCCGTGACGGTGGCGCGCCTTTTCCGAAAACTCTTGCCGAGGGGGCTCCATGATGTTGCAACGGGGAAGTCCCAAGGAGGAACTTCTAAAATCAATTAGCAGCCCCTTAGGCAATGGGGTTCCGTTCCCGCGCCCGGAGGACCCTTTCCATCATAGGATAAGGGGTGATAAGAAGGGGTCGACGTTTATCCCAAAAGAGGAACCAGCGTAACAATCACGGCGCTTCTGCGACTATGCGAGCGCGCATTTCGAGGGGTTGGGGAGGCCGTCTGCGCGTATGTGCAGGTACCTGCGATGATGGTTGCACCGAATCGACGCAACCCTTTCGCACTGTTTGCAGCTTCCCACGGCCTATGACGCGCCTGTGGCTACAGGATTACTTAAACCACTTAGGGATAGTGATTTTTGAACATCGTGTAGTATGTGATAAATTTATTGGAGCACTTAAACGGATTTATATAAATTTAACGTTCATGATCACGCTTGCAAGACTGTGAGTTTTTGAAGTTAAATGAAATTGTGATTTATTTACAAATTATCAGATTGCATTTTATAATTGTAAGTTAAAGACTTTGAATTTCTATAGACTTTTATTTAATAATTGCGAAGAAACTAAAGATACCAATCCAAAGAAACAAATCGTTAAGTATCAACGCTTTGCCACACAATGGCTTGACTGCTGGAAAAATTAATTATTTTCCGCACCAAGAGCGCAATTTTCATAGCCGTAAAGTTTCATTGTGGAGAATCCCCGCGTTTCATTTCGAGTACTGTTTAAACTTTTACCCAGAGGGATACTTCGACGAGATAAGTTAAGACGATACGTTTAAGCCGACTACCGTTCTTTTTCCAGTAGAAGTTTAACGACTCCGTTTAACACGCGCACTTGACATCGCGTGTCCAACAAAGTTTAGATATTGGAGAAGACACGTCGACAAGATTACGAAGTCGGAGTTTCAAGATCTGTCCTTGGCGTGGCGCTTGTTCTAATTGAGTGGCATGAAGGAGAATCTTAAGGTCCTTGTGAATTGTCAAAATTGCGGAAGCTGGAGAAAACATTGGTTCACATTCACACAGAAACTTTGAAACGTAGACGATTGTATAATAGAAATATGTATGATTTGAAATAAAAATAATACGCAAAATATAACGATAAGTGAAAAATATTATATAATACTTCTTTTTACTTGTAATATAAAATACTTTTAAAATATAAAATATTTAATAATAGTAGAGCAAATAGACCAATATATAAAACCATAAATAATTATAATAAAGTTGATCCTTATGCAGTTATAACTGGATCTTTGTAATAAATTTTTTGTATAATTTTATATATTTTTTCAAATTTATCAACTTGTTTGCCAAATAAATTTTTGATCCGAAACACAGTTGAATAAGAATAACAATATTAAATTGATATTAATAATCAATTTAATAATAATGATGCTAACAAGCATCGTCTGTTAGTCCCTCTCCCTAAATATTATAAAAACGTTGTTGCAAAAAATAACAGCTCAGCCAGAGATTGAACCTGAATAAAATATTTATTTGTTATCTTTCTTTTTTATACTTTGTTCTCATACATTGTCTTATTTTTAGTATTAGTATATTTCCTCGTAGTGATTACGGTTAAAGAGGCTTTGTTAGCTATCCGCGATAGAGGGACGAGAAGGAAATGCACGGAGGGGACAAGAAAGATGAAGCGAGCCTAAGAAAGGCGGATGATTAGAGACTGTTGGGTCGACCCTTAGTCTGTCTTATTGCTAGTACTCGATTTCTACAACGGTAGAGCTCCTCGTTCGACTTTGAGCAAGTTACGCTCTCTTTGAGCAAGTTGCCGGACCCTTCATGACCCCACAAAGGGCTGCGACAAAAAGGAACGTAGACCTTCGATAGGCATTTCGGTTCGAACGAAGCGTCTAAGGCACATCGAATTGGTCGAAGGACACACGGGTCCCTTAAATGGGGACGAAAGAACTCTCAGATGCTGTGGTTGTGACCCTTAAATTGTGAAATCATATAGTGTTCTTCTGTCTTTGTTCTTTCAAACGATAATGTCTCAAATCGATACTGCTTTAGTATCAAATGTCATGGAAGTTTAAGGATTTCCAACGATGATATATTTATTCTGATTTAATATAATGACACAAGTTCTTCTCCGCGATCAACAATCGTAATGCAAACCGATATTTATACTCTTCAAAGTGATCTCTCGTCACAATAAACGAGCCTGATAAAAAAGGATCTCGATAATAAATTTCAAGTTAATAGACTTCTTTATACAAGGTCCTTTTTTTCGCCGTGTTCGACTCGCACCCACTCACGCTATTTCAAAGTTTTTCAGACTCTTCGTCCGTTCGCGCATCATCACCTTCGTGAAGATATCGAAGGATCTTTTTTTTTCTCGACATCGGCCGGTTGCCTCGGGGTGCCGGGGGGTAACGTAATGAACGTAGACCAGAAAAAATGATATCCAAAGGAAGAGTGATGAGTACATCTGGGAAATACGTGATGAAGATGTCGGGTCGTCGAACGTTGCCATTGGAAAGGACGTTGGATAGCCCCGGGTGACTTCGCTCTTGCGTTCCATCGAAGAGCAGTTCGTGAAACTTTAACGTGTTTACCTGCTGGTGTTAGATCGAATCAGATAGCCGCAACGTGGAAAATAAAAAGAGCGAGTCCCCGAAGACTCCGTGCGCACTTTCGCTCATCGTCAATCATAGTTAACCCTATTCATCGATCTTTAGCTCCCTTTATGGCGTTCTTTATGGTCTGACTCATTGCCTAGGTCGGCGAAGAAAGTGGCGATCTATTCTATACCTCGTGTATACCTCGTGAAAACACGTTCAAGAAGATGGCTGGACGGTAGTAGTTGTTAAATTGAGGGGATGCTTAAGACGAGCATTAATGAACTGCTTTCACGATTGTTTTCTTTCTTTTTTTCAATCTAAAGAACGTTCGATGGAAGGAATGTGAACATTTGCCGGCCGCAACGCAAATTTACTCTCGAAACGTTACGCGCACAGTTTGATGACGAGCATTTAGGGATTCTGCAGAGGTATCAACACCGGAACCCTTAGCTATTCAAGTCGTAACCCTTCCCAGTTAGATTTAATTATGTCATCGTCAATCGATCTGTTTGCACAATTTACCCATTACGCTGCGCTACGATTTAACGGTTCTTTCAATAGAGTCGTGCGCATTGTATCGCAAACCAATATTATTCGTAAACCAATATTACTCTATTTCAATAAATCGCAGTAAGACTCTTACGTTTTTATTAAATTTTATAAATGCGGAATTTTTATTAAAAATCATAATGAAAATATCGCTCTGCAAAAAATGTCGTTCGTAGAACATTGCTCTTTAAATAAAATCAGTGTGTGACCACACATTTGTAAAATCCTTTCATGCATTTTTCACAATTACGAAATTGTAAAAGTAAATTAATACGACTGGAAAATTATCAACTTGACATAGATATGAATGTGGTAAACCGTGCAAGAAGTTCCGTGGAATAAACATTCCGTACATAGTTTAAGTTCGGAGCACAATCGCTAATATCACTCCCTATTACCATAGTTCTCCCGGACGTCATTACCGAGCGAAGGCATTTGCCCATTATGTGAGAATATTGATCACATTATTCCGTACCGCTTAAGAGAAGCTTATAAATTATTGTTCTCGTTGAAAGACGTACGAGCATTGTGCAACAGTGGGACGATTAGTTCTCATTATCGCATCAAGATTCCTGTTATCCGTTCAGATCATTCGACTACAGTTTTTTATACTAAATGGTTCAGGATTAACGATCGTAGAGTCGTGCATCACGCGCTTTGCGTGCGAGAAACGAAACGCAGCGTTCGGGAATGACCAAGCCGAAAGGCAAATCGCGAGGAGGGCTGACGCGCTCCCCGCGGGGCAAATTTCCGATTTATTCAAGCTCGCTCCCGAATACTTGGGAGCCCATAAAGAGAATGAATGGGATTGTGGCGGTCGCCGCAATGCTCAGGGCTGCTTTAGGGGTTCATGAAATACGCGCTCATCGTTGTCCCTTTCTCTCTTTCTCTTTCTGTCTCTCTCTCTCCTTTCTCTCCTCATCTTTCACTTTCTGTCTTTCTCTCTGTCCCTCCTTTTGGACTTTCTCTGCTCCTTCCGCCCTCCGACTCACGTTGTCGCGCTCGGTTCTCCCTTTTCGCTTGTCCCCCAATTGCGCTCTATATCCCCCCTCCCCTCACAGCTCTTCGCGAATCGAAACTCCTCTCTGCAGGGTGGCCAGCGGTATTACCATGAATTTACATAGCTTCGCTTCGAACTCCGAACATATTGCACCGCTTTGATTTATGCGAAACATTTGCTAAATATTCCGGCTTAATCTCGGCCATGCGAAATATCTTGCTAAATACGTTGCGGGAGAACGCAGGCTCGCGCTCGCTTCTCTATAATGACATTCTAAAGCGCAGCGCGCTCCAGAAGCACAGTAAACAGATCTTTAGAACACGGTAAATAGGCACTTTATAAATGTCAGTCCACGGGAGAGAGCTTTCGACCTCACTCAATAGCGAGCCCTCGGAAAACTCACGCGGCGTCGAAGATTTACGGGAAAACAAATCATTTTGGGAGACACTCAGGGATCACCCGGCGAAAATATCTATTTTGGCAAACTTTAAGGATTACATGCGCCGTGATTTATGACCGCATCGGCTAGGTGCGTACGAACCACGCGTATCATATTTTAATATTTCATGAATAACTCATAGGTTTGATAGAATAAAAATTGTATTAAAATTTCTTTCCGCTGTAAAGTCAACATTCGTGCTGCTCGTTAATACGTCTAGATTAAATATACGACTCCGTCAGATGTATTTAGAATACTGTGCAAGTACCCCGTCCAGCAATATTATCGATGAACGGATAATGTGTAAAACAACGTGAAATATGATTCCCAGTTACGCGGATTCCCATTGGCGGTTCTCTCGGATTTCCTTACATTCACCCTCTCGAATCGGCCTAGTTCGTATTTGGCTTCCTCAATGACGTCAGCGGATACGCCACCGCAGTTCGGCAAAGGGGTAAATGTACGCTCTGAAGCCGGTGAAATATGTAAAACTACACCGTTTAGCTCCAATTACATGGCTTAACGGCAAACGAAAGTCTATTTTATTATCGCTTCGCGTTTCCTTGTCAACGATTCCGTTGTTGTCCGATCATACGCATTCCAGTACTACTGTCGACTACAACTAGCGCTGAAAATTAAATTAATAGAGAGTTACGATGCGTTGAATTGTCAAGGAAGGTTGCACGCGCAATCTGTATCATTTTTGCACTCCGTGCAAAATGAGTGCAAAATAACTTACTGGTTGCTTTACCTCGGGGCACTCCAATGCAGCTCTCTGCGAATCGATTTTTCTACCCGGCGCGGCGCTGCTCCCCCAGCCTCTAAGTGCTAGTTGCGTCATTTCTCGATACCTCCGCTATTTCCGCTTTTCCGGGAACCGATTGCCTACGCATTTCACTCCCTCCGTTGTCCTTCGGCCGTTTATCTCTTTTTCTCTCTCTCTCCACTTTTGTTTCGTTTTCCACTTCACATATTCATACGGGGCGCTCTCTTCTCACAATAAACGTAGACCATTTGCATGCAGAGTCCCCGACTCGCGCGGAAACAAAACTCCCTTCACAAGCCGAACATCCCCGTGGACTTTGCCACCACTCCTCCCGGGGTCTCCGACGCGATAAGCCGCCCCCGGGGATCCGCGATTGTCTCGATTTATATGCACGCATAGACGTAGGCCGTGGCCACGCTCTCGATTCTCGGCGCGCACGGGGTGGGACGAGGCGTTCACGCATCGATAGATCGATCCTCCGACAGACAGTAAATATCGCTGATGAGCTGGTCCAGTCAGCGTCGACGGGGATTTGAGGACGCACAGGCGGCTTGGGGTGCTTACCCTGCGATTTGTCGAGTGGCAGAAATCCTCTGCAGTTCGATGTCGGATACTTCCCCGCGGATTTTCGTCTGCCGATCGTTCTTCACTTTTTCAGCAACATTTTATGTATTATCTCTCCCCATATAAAAAAAATGCGTGCTTCGATAGCGTCGAGGCTAATCAGCGAGGGCAACGACTAGCTTGCTTTAGCTGTTCTAAGCATTAAATGAAAATAAAATTGATTCCATCCTTTGAGGGATTGAGTGTTACAAGAATACAACAATTTATTATTATAATAACTTATATATAAATTAATGCATTTATCCGTTACGTTAGATATTTTTATGCGACTTTATTAAAGATTAAAAATCAGCTCTCGCACGGGCCGGTGATGCAGAGCTTAAAAAGCGTGGGCGAAGTTTTTCAGTTATCAGAGTTCGCGTCATTTGATGAAAAGTCATCCCTTACAACTTTGAAACTCTATTAAGGGAAGGTAGGGACACGAAGAGCGATGAAAGTTTGAGAGAAAATTCTCATTGGATGGAGTGGTTAATGGGAAATGGTAATAGAGCGAGCACGATGTATATCATTTCCTTCCACTTCTGCTTGCAGGTATCGTTGTGCGACGATTACAGTCTACCCGTCGACTTCGTGAACAAGAGACGTCCAGCGAGCGCTGCAGCTGCAACTTCCACGGTGCAATGGATCCTGCCGAGTCCTACTGTAGAGAATGTAAGTGATTTGACATTTTATGAAAAATTGAAACTGAAACCGATATGGTTTATCTTTTAAGCGCAAAATGTTTATAATACAATATTCCTGCAAACGAGAAATTTACGTTACATCGTTATAAATTTAACGGCATTTATTGCAAACCTCGGTATTATTCTGTCACGATACGTTATGCAATTCAATTATGGAAAAACGGGGTATATACCTACAGCACTTTGCATGAAAAATTCAATTAAGGAAATCAGACGGCGACAATATATAACTTTAGAATAATGCCTTTACGCAATGCGGCATTATTGCGGTAACGATAAAACTTTATTCACTGAAGTCGAGCCTTTATCTGCACTCACGGTTCAATGAATTCTGCGTTAAGCAAACACACTGTCGTTACACGTTCACGCGTCCCCATTGTGGCACGTCCCCAGTCAAAAAAGTTTATCGATATTTTTCCTCCCGCGACGTGCAGTGAATCAAAAAGGTCAGGGGGTTACATTCTTTTCCGCAGGAAAACAAAATATCTCAAATAATTTTTGCATAGCCTGCATATAAAGTATGTTGTCTGGTACTGCACCAATACTGCGCTAAGGTTCATCTTTAACAGGAGAGTAGTATAAAAACAAATAGTCACGTCAATTAAATTGAAGTTAATCAATATTAATGCTAAAAGCATGGGGAGAAAGAAGGGTCTGGCGTTGAGAATGAAGTGGTGCGTTAGGTAAAAAGAGTCAGCAAAAAATGTAAAAATAACATCCCGCACATACAATAATATCCCTCGACCGTCTCCTCTACGTACGCTGCGTGCATGACGTCACTTCCTGTGACTGTGGCTCGAGTCGTTCTGTCGGCTAACGATAGTATTGATATTTTTGCAACACGGGCGATCGGGGAATCGGCTGAAGGGAGAAATATAATTACAGTGGTGACAAAATACCCCCGGGTAACCCGAAGGGCATCGGATGCAGGGACACGGGGACATTGGATGAAGGGTGTCAGAGGGTGGTAACAACGGATGCGAAAAGGAACGACGAGGAGCATCGGTGGCAGGGCGGTGACTTCCGGCGTTGCTTATAATTGCTCCGCCGCTCGGTTTCTGGTGCCTGGGGTTGCCTCAAGCTCTGCGCCTAAACGCTTTGGCAGCGACAAAATTCGTCTCCGTGCGTTCTGCGGTTATATCTCGAAAGTACGCTCGAAATGTCATGCTTTGCGGATTTCTCGCGAAGAAACAGAGTAACCGATAGAAGTGGTTGTTTTTGGCAATTACGCACGATTTGGCTCAAGGGACTGAAAATTTAGCTTGATACAGATCCAAAAACAATTTTGTTGGATTATCAAAATAATTATGTTAGAAAGCTCAAACTTAATGAGCAATGTTGCAAAAAGTTTTGACATATTTGAACCAGCTTGAACGTCATATACATATAATTATTTTAAAGTTTTAACAAAATTATTTTTAGATATGATCTGGTTATATTTTTAGATACTTTAGCAATACCGTTTCTATTCGTATTCAATCATTCTTCTCCATTATTTAATATTAACTAATCATATTCACGCATCTACAAATTAATGGTTTGATCGTTTCAGCAATTCAGCAAAAAGGCAACTTTTAAATATCTTTTTAAATATATAAAAGTTTTTATAAATATTCGTAATTCTCACAAATACAAGATACATTTTATAAATTGATGTCTTCGCACCCACCTGGGCTATGTATTTATTTGATACATTATCACTTTTTTATTCATCATCATGTTTGATATGTTAATTCGAAAAAATTTAATTCGTTACCGTCAGCTCGGCGTCTGATTACTATACAAATAAACAGAAACGCAGACCGCGCCGTGCGACCGTCGCAAGGGAGTTCATAAAAGAAAAAGAAAGAAACGTTGTAGAGTGAGAGGACGACACCTGAGTGCGTCGAACAAAAGTTTCCTTCGCTTCGTTGTCACCGACAACCCCCGCGAGCGTCGCAACGAAGCGATGGGGAAGCGTGACAAAGACAGAAAGCGGGTGCCACTTGACTCGAGAGGGTGAATCGTTATGAGTCGCGCTCGTAAGCCCTACTTAATACTTTAGCGCTTTATTTTATGCGTGAGATCGAGCACTGGTGTTGCTCGCATTTATCACTATAACAAAGAGCTTTAGGGCGTAAAACTTTAGCGGAGAACGTGTCTTTCGAGAGTTTGCAGTTATACGACTTCGGATGTTTTCCTCGTCAATCCACAAAACTTCGATTCGCAATTTCCTCCGTCACGCTTCAATCATAAGAGGCGTCCATTTATTTGTTTGATAAACGCGAAGCGACGTGCGAGCGTTCGGCGGAATGCCTCCGAGGGGACTCGTCACCATTTGTACCAAGTCGAATTTACAAAAACGATTAACTCACGGTGAGGAAATTTACGTCGAAAAGTGAGCGCAATTAATTCCCGACTAGCTCAGAGGGACGCGTCCTTCTGCATGAGAATTCCAGAAAAATTGACTCTGTAAGAAAAGTACTTGATGTCAGACTCTTTGTGCAATGTCCCCCCCTCTCCCCGTCCGAGAGCGAGAGTGATTGATACTATTGCCGCTAAAATAGCACTTTTTCGTGCGTCTTATCTTACATCGCTCATTTTTCTTGCCTCACCCAACGCCATTATCTGCATAGCGTTAATGATGTCTTGTATTATCGCAAATACCGTGGAAATACTGGCCGCGCCACACACGAAATTAAGAGCGATCGACGTCGCCGACGTGACGTCTCCTCGAGAGTGCCATTCTGTGTTACGGCGTTATTTATGTTATGAACTGTATTACTGTTCGCCATTAATATAGCTTGGCTCTTTACACAACGATGCAACATTAATATTTATGTTTTGGTGTAGACTTTTTCCAATAAGTTATTTTTAAAACGGCAAAAATTTCATTTTTTATATTTACATATTTTTATTATTTTTATGCATATTTAATATATTTTTATATTTTAATCTATTTTAATATAATTCATATATTTATATAAATTATAATTTTTATATAATTTATAATATAATTTATACATTTATGTATAACATTTTTATATTTTAATTTATTTTATTACAATTAAATTCTATATTTAAAAAGTATTATCAATTGGTTTTATATGATATGCTTTTCCGAAATGCATTCTTAACAAAATACAGCAATGTAATGAAAAATTTTCGTTTTACCACAGAGGCTCGTAAATATAGTAAAGTCGGGTGATTAGATTAGCCGATAATTACGCCAAATTATAACTCAGTGACCAAATAATCGGATTAAACCCCTCGATAAATCGAACGGTATTAACGACTAAATATGATAGGGTGTGATACTATTTGCATTCGGCACAATCCTCAAAAGTGGTCAAATGGTTTACACACCGAGGGAAATCCAGACAACAACTTGGAACAGTCTGCGTGTTTATTATTTGCCATCGCTTTCCCGCCGCCAACGCCGCGCACGACAGCTTTACAGATTTACTTTACCCGCTTAACGAGGCATCGATAAATCCGCGCGCTTTCACTCGCCGAATCGAACGGCAATTCGATTCCTCGTTGCACGCCGATAACCCCGCTTAATCGTTTTCGCAACCAACGACGCGAGATTCGGCGGACGCGTTCGCGCTCCGCGGAAAGTCGAGTCAGCCCGTTCGTCATCGGATTTGCGACAGCCGATCGAGCGGCAGCTTCCACTGTGCTCGCGGAGTCGCCTCTCCCACGTAATTTCCGTATAAACATCCACGAATTTATCCGTTCCAGACGAGGGCTCGCGCGACGGGGGAGGGATGAAAAGTAAGGTGGCTGGAAGCAATCGACTTCGTCTTCGAAACAGCCCCTGAAGGCATAGCGCTCAACTTTGGCAGGAGAATTCCAATTTTGGGCTCTTTCAATTTAAGGCTACTTGTCTTCCCCGCCGTCGCCTTCTCGACCGTCTTGCATTGCCGGGATGTCTGCTCGTTTCGCCTTGTCGAGCTTCCTCATGTACTATCTCATTTCTTCTTTTACGTCGCTTCCCCGGTCGTCGATACAACGTTGACAAAGAGAGAAGGAGGAAAGCTTTCATTGATCGTTTCTTCTCTTCATTCAGTGCCAAAGATCTGCCTGCACCCTTCGTCGTTTGCTGTCCGGAGAAGATTATCGTTATTTTTATTATCATTGCTAGCATTAATATTGGCAAAGCACCGATCGTATGATCGCGGTGGGACTGAACGGCTTCCGCAGGAAATACGAAAAATTCTTCCTGGCTCGTGGTCGATTGAATTTAGTCGAGAGGAATTTACTTTTTCCCATTCGTACCTTCGGGTTGAGATAAGGTCGAGACGGTTTGAGATAAAACAAACGTGACGTGAGACGTGCAATTCACATTACGTTAACCGTACTAAGATGTATTACGCTTTCAAGCTTAATGTTTATACTAACCGGGATACCAGCTAATGTTCGCCGTCATCTGGCTGATCATTTGAGCGCTACGTTTAATCCACCGAGACACACGTGCCAGCGGAAACGAATTGTCGCCGCAGTTGTTTTCTCTCGAAATAACGATCATCATTTAGGGGACGGCTGGAAGCGTATCCCCTCGAGCCCCGGCCAAGGTATTACCGCAATTGGCTGCATTCAGGGCCAGAAAATGGCACCGAGCTCCATCGTGTAAATTTAAACGAAGTTATCTCTGACGATAATCCTTCCGAAAGATGTTCTCTCTCGGGAAACAAAGTCGAGTATTACTGTGCACGCGAGAACGCCCGTTGCCAAATTAGTATTATTAGAGCAATTCAGACCAATTATTTTTTTTATACGTCTCGTGTCGTTACGAGCGTTGTCAGGAACGAGAATTCTTTAATGAAAGTGTCAGATATCGATCGCTATTTAATTCAAACGCGAAGATATACGTACAAAATCTCTTTCACGTGAAAACGGAAGGAAACAATTTGTGTTCTGTTTGCAGGCGGAAATCGAGGTTGTGGAACAATACAGCGACCCTAGAGACAGCAAGAGCAAAGCGTACGTGGAGCCGGGAGCAGAGTCGTCTTTGCCGACGATTTACAGCAAAGCAAATCGCAACTACTGCCGACCATACACAGGTAAATCTTTTCCGTAAGCCGACATTGTAGTCGAAATAATGGAAGGATTTAACTCTAACTAAATCGTACACATGTAAATCGTACACATGTACAATTATCACATGTTGAATGGGCATACAAATAGCATTCCTCTTTTTAAGACACAAAGAGGGATATTTAATGGAGTTCACATTCCTATTTTTGCATAAAAAACAAGTTTGAAATATTAAAATTGCATTTTCCGATTTTATATTAATGATCCTGACAATACAATTAAATATAATACTAAATACTTTTAGGGTAAACTCGGGTAAGATGGCCATTGTTTTTTAAAATGCAAAAAATATATTTTCATTTTTGTCACTTTTTAAATAATATTTGATATATCACTGAATCTTAAAGTTAATAATATTATTGAATTTAAAGAAAAAACACTGATTAAAAATCTAATATTATCAAAATATTATAACATATGCATTGACAAAACTTTTAAGGAAAAGATGGTCATAGTATTATGGGACAGTTGGCTATACATGTTCATGTTAAAAATGAATGTAACATTTTCTAAAATAATAAGATAAATTGGTTAAATAAAGTTAAATATAAAAATAACAATAAAATTAATTGTGGTATTCAAAAGTATGATACGTACTTCCGTGGTGCTGAATATTGGCCAAATGTTTGGTTTCTACATTGATTGTAATTACTGACGGTGCACGATAAGTTTCTGGATAGCGCAGTTAAGCGGAAATTCTCATGCTAGGCCGCAAATTAATGCGGCGAGCCGCCGCGCCGGTGTTACGGCCGATACTACGACGTACGAATTATCGAGGTAACAACTCAGTTAGCGTCGAGTAGTAAGAGAGGGAGAAGAGCCCCTCGATAATTGAACGGTACGCACAGGTTGGTCGCGAGCGGCTAACGGATTAATCGACGGGGTCGGGCGAAATAGGGGATCTTTTCTACGGTGGATGATACTCGGCGAGATTGCTAAACTGCCGGGCGGGGATTCGTACGAATTAGAAACTCCCGTGTCTTCGCAGGAGATCGCGATCATGAGCGGTGCGGAAATCTTCGGGGATGTGCTAGCGAGAGCCGCGGATTAAATTCCTGCCGAGGTATCCTCGCGAAGGAATGTTGGATGTGGGTCGTGATTAACCCTGCACGATTGTGTCCCGCGTGTACGATACGAACCTGATTCGCAACCCTCGTCGCGCATCACCGGCTTCTCCCGACACTCGAGTATGCAGATTGCCGTGTAACACTGATCCCGAGTAAACACCGTCGGAATTTGCATCCTTACCATATTCATGGCCTTTTAATTCGCAAGTCATTGTGAATGTGACAAGGATCAACGCGAGGCCTATGTAAAGATTTGCTTTCTTCGATAGGATAGGGGAGACGTGTGACCTCTCGACTCATGCTTCCCACATGCTTTTTCTAGAACGACATGATAATATTACTAAATGCACTAAAGGGAAAAACATGCGCTGTTATTCTCATGCAGTTATCGGACGAGAGGCATAATTTACTTAGCTTTTTTTGTTATCGGTACATCGAGAATTCGCTCCATGCGCGTCTTTCACCATCGATGAAATCTCCACAGCGAGGCTTTCGACGGGAACATTATAAGATTAAAAGAGTAAATTGTCGGTCTCGCCATTCGAGGAATGCCGTTCCTTTCGCGAGAATTGAATCAGCAGTCGCGCTGATGGGAGTGAATGTAAGGGAAAGCACGCGCGCGCGCGCGCGCGAGGGTGGGCCGAATGGAATTTTCAGACTGGCCGTTTTATAAAAGGGTACCGATGACGCTGAAATGTCTGGACGGCTCGCCGCCCTCCGTTAACTTCCGGCGGTAGTGTCCCTGCCGTTGTCCGTTACTATAAGCTCGGCTCGTTCGCTCGTTGGCATGAACTTTTCGGTCTCACGAACTGTCCCCGACGTTACTTGCCATCGACACCATACGCGCTCCGCCTACCATAATATGTCGCGTGATATTTAATTAAACTTCCCATCCATGCGCCGCCGTACCACCCGCAGTATCGCCCGCCTGCCGCTCTCATTCCGCTTTCATAGTCCGTAAAGTTTCGAGGGGTATTTCGGCTCGTGTGCCTGCTTGCTACCGCATTTTCCAGCGCCGTTCTACTTATTAACCGCGTTTCACAACCAGCCCTCCCGACAGATTTTTCTTGCCCTTCTCTGGAGTACACACTTTGCCATGAGTTAAATCAAATACGGCACATTACACCGTTGACGATTTATGTTGACCTAAAAATTTCTTTCAGAAAGTAAAAAAAATTGTAAATATTTTATGTTCAAAGTAATAAAATTTAATTGCGTTACAAAAAACAAATATATTATAGTTACAATAAATTAATACACTGACTGTCTCATAATTATTTGCGATTCTAATAATGGCAATTCTGAAACCCTCATATATATTCTGTTTTCTTTTAAATATGTTTGCCAATATTAATTAAGTCTTTTACTTGTAAAGAAGTTCACCATAATTTTAATTACGCTCAATATCACGCAAATGTACGGTATACCGCTGAAAGAACTTTCGAGCTCCTCGTTTGTTCGGGCAACCCCTCTTCAAAGTTACCCTCATTTCAATTACTGGTACCAGGTGACTTGTAGCTCATTCCGCGTCCCCGAGCAGTTAACGCCCATGCGGGTCCATCGTATGCAAATGTCAATCCGTCCGTCGGCTTGTCCGTCGGCCGAGCGGGAGAAGGCGGGCCTGGTGTTCATCAAACGTTGTTTAAAACCTCTCGTCGTATATGCATATATATATATATATATATATGCTAGTGGAAATTTATATCCATGTGTGCAGAACTCTAACAAGTTAGAAAGCCACAGATTTTTCAATGTATCCTTTTCCTTTTATTGCTGCGAGTAATTTGAACGCTTGAGTTTTAATAGCATTTCGTAACAATATTTGTAATTTTCTAGATGTTTTTAAATAACTGAATTTATGTGATTTAAATACGCGTTATGTGATATAAATGAGCGCGGTATTTATCATCTCTTTCACATCCCCAGAAGACCATACATCAGTGGCCTGACTATACTCCCGAGTTTTGAGTAGCTAGGGTACGTCGAGGTTGCCAATCTCGTACTCATACACAGATGTGAGCCCCTGAGGGGTCTAACTTTATTGTCCAGCTAAATACAATAAATACATGTATATAGCGATGAAGCATACTCGAGAATATCTAATCTGTATATACCCCGTATACCCAGTTTCCATACTTCACGTCTGTGAATGACGCGAAAACTCGATCGCTGTGAAGATGAATAGTTCAACAAGACGTTCCCGTTCTCGTGCCTCATCTGATCTCAACCTCCATTCTTTGTTCTCTCACCCCGTCTCTCTCTCTCTTTCTCTCTCTGTCTCTTTCTCTTCCTATCGCCGTTTCCCTTTCCGCCTTACTTTGAAACGCGCCGCATCATATCCCTCACTTTCTCGCGTCGTAAACTAGATCATTTACAAACTGTCAGCAGCATAATTCCGGCTCGTCCGACGGTAAGTACGTGCTCAGATCTGGAGACGAGATCTTAATCCCCGCGCAATTTCGCATGCTAAATAAGCGAATTGTGCAGACAAGATGGAAAGTTTATCGCGTATAAAAGGTTTATCGGTATCGAGAGACGCGCCTAGCAATATCGGAATGGTTGCATTGAGATCAAAGCCTCTGATTACGCGGTTTTCATCAGGAGAAGTCATTTGAAAGCGCTGTTAAAAGTATTATTGGATTTCGTCCGAAACTGCCGGACACTGCGTCCTAGTCTCGTTAGCAATATGTACTGGGAAACGAATTAACGTCCTAATCATATCATTTCGTTTCGTTTACCGTAAAACCGAATCCCCTCCGATTCGCGAACTGTTTTAGCTTTCTCTTTGACAATTGGCCCTTTCAGATATATTCATGCTGAGTGTGCAGGGTGAATAAAAAGTGGTTAACGAGATTTGTACGTGAATAATGTTCCCAGATAACATTTTGGCGAGATTTTTTGTGCTGAGAATAGAATGCATCGCTTGCAAAAGTTCTCTTTGTTCGTTACGTAACGAATGAATAACATTGTTAAGTCAGCCAGTTGTAAACTGACTCGAATGCGAAATTTTTAAATTAATACGAGTAGTTTTATCGCTTTATATTCTGTAAAGTCGAAGGGCAAAGGTCGCTAGTAAGCTACGAAGCGAACCCTACCTCAGGAGGGAGCCCTCGAATTCATTTCATGGGCAATTACAATTAGCATTTATGCCGCGATTTGCATATCGTTGCGAGACAATTTTGCGCGCGCTTGGCCTAATCTCTGTGTCAGATGCTTTCCCGTCGCGCAAGGAACATTCGTAGCTGCTGAAGATCGCCTATCTTATCGTATAAACTACTGAAATTTCCGGTGAGACCCATAACCCCTGAGATAAGGCTTAGCACAACGAGAGAAATCTAACAGAGAGAAGTCGTATTATAATATACAAAATTGATTTCTTCAAGGAAAATAATGTGAAACATTATCTGTTGTAACTTCTCAATTTTTAGCTTCAATTTTCAGGACGAGTGAATCTCGAATAAAATTTCTGTAAAGGTAAAATTGAGTATCCATATGTCAAATGGGTACACGAGTCTTGATTGTGATCAGAACTGGCGTTGCACGGTTTGATAACGAATACGGGATTTCTCGTTAACTCGACGAGCCGCCGCACAGCGAGCAGCGGAACGTAAGATTGAATTTGAAAGCAAAAGTAAACTCACGACACGATTAATTCGAAGAGTCCATAAAGAGGTGGGGTACATACGATTGGCGGACGCTCGGCGGGTAGGTTTCGGGCACGTTCGAAACCCTCTCGGTTTACCTCCGTCCAAACCCTTTCCGCCGCAAACGATTGCGCTCACGTGTGACCACCGACGTAGATTTCAATTGTGCAATGTCTACTGACAGGAAAGCGAATAATCCACGCGTCGCGCTGCTCTCGTGAGCGACAGCTTTGTGCCGTGCCTCGCACCCCCCTTTTTTTTACCGCCGCAAAACCCTTCCCAGCGAGCCTAAACATTGATTTTATTGGCAATAAAATCAATTGAAGCTAACGACGCAGTGCTGCATTCGCATTGAGTTGCCCTTAACGGGGAGCGAAATCGCCGTCGAGGATCAACTGAAGCGTGAGGGGATTTAGGACTGCATTTTATGGTTTTCTATCCTATGTGTTGAATACACGAGTGAAACAAATAGAGAGAGAAAGAGAAAGAAAAATTTGTGCCACATACACTTTATAGGAGATATTCCAGAATATTTTAGTTTGATATTATAAGAACTTTTTGATTAATTAGATGTCAAGCAAAAAATTCTAGAACTGCCATTTGATATTGATATAGATTTTTAAAAAGCTAACAACATACTTAATTCACGGTAAGCAGAGGCGCGTCCTTTCGATTCAAAGCTATCAGTTTCATTGATGGACGGCTTTATACGAAACAGTAATCAAAGGATATCGCGTCGGAGCGGCACTCTAAAGGATCGACGTACCCTCGTAATCAGTTGCTTCAATCATCGCGACTATGCGTACGCGTTCGAGAACGTGCGTCTGTAACGAGTCTCTAAAAAACAGATGGATTGCCTTCAAAGTGGCCCGCCTACATCTCTTTCCGATATCTTCTCCTCTTTGTAGTGACAGCTTGTAATCGTTGTCGTGACTCTGATAACTTTGCCTCGTTAGTAGCTCCTTCTTGCCTTCGAAAAGATGTCGAAGGGTGTAATAAAAAGGGTTCGAGGAAAATATATTTTTATAAAGAGGAGATGCGCCGGCACAGAAAATCTACCCTGTCGCCATGCGCTACAAACAATCTTTTCTTTAACCATACATTACCTCGTATAACATGAGATTACAGGTGACACTAATTGATTTATTCGAGCTACTTTACATAACAACGGAGACCGGAATTTATCACGGCATTCATCAACTCGATATCTACTTCCTGAATGTATTGGATAATCCTGGGATAGTTTATACGCTCGTATCTTCGTGTGACCAAGCGTCACCCTTGACACGGCTGACACATTTCACACAGATACTTTGGCCAATCTCGCGATCGTAACCGTGGATTCCGGCGCAACGGAGCCAATAACCGAGATTGGCTTTCGTTTCGCCACTGCTCGGCTTGGTCCGTAATCTTTAGCTGTTTCGTAAGACGCCCTGAAGATCTTCCTGAATGTTGCTGGCGATATCATCCGAGGTCGAGCAATTGCACCGCCATCTTATACCCTTCTTCTCCTTTTTTATCGTTTCTTTTCTCTTGCTCCTGAAAGACGATACAATCCCACGATCCACATATCCCGCAGACATACTATCATCGCCACCTCGGTCACGTTACGGGGACAATATCTAATAAAATGCGGGGCGACGTGGTTCCGAGCTTGCGCTGCGGTCTTTTTTATATAAAGATTTTCTCGGAATTTTGTTCACCCTACCACTGATCGTCAATCGCAGAAAAAAAAAAACGAAACTGCATAAACGGCGTGGCGACCATCGCGTCAAGATGAAGAAGTCACGTGTCTCGGATTATCATATAACTGAGAGTCTGATCCCAAGTCAGAATACCGTTGGAATAACTCTAGAGATTTGTGTCGTATAATGTGATTTGACATTTATCAGAATAACTTTTTCCCAAAATAGGATATAATTATTTACTTTACAGAAATATATAATGATTCAAAATTTTTAATAACTTCAATAGCCTTTAAATAAAAATGCATTCCAAGAATTTCAATTAATTATAATTTTTTGTTAAATTTTAGAATTTAATTTATTGTTGAAATTTGCGGTTTATTTAGTGCAAAAATTATTAATTGTACACCTAAAAACTTTATTCGATCATTTAATGGTAATTATATCAGATCAAATCAAGCTTGCGTTAACTTAATGAATTATTCCCAGATAATTTGGCAAATATTAATACTAGCCATATAACGAGTTATATTGTGCGCTGTATTACTATCGTAAGCGATTTTTAACAGCAAGTTGCTATAGATTACATTCCACGGCCTTGACGACTGTCCCTAATCGAAAATTGATTGTCATAATCATAACATTATTATCTACTGACCTTAATCGACGCAGATAACAATTCTTCTCTCTAACACGCGAGTTTCTTTTGCCTCTTCGTTAAGTTTACACGCTAATCCAGAGCATTGTAAATCCGAGATAGATCGCCTCGGACGTTCATCTTCGTTATCTACAGACTCATGTAAACAGGATGCATGCGACAGCGTTTCGTGTTATCTGTAGTGATTGCTAGGCGAGGGTTGTCGCTCACCGGCCGTAATAGATTCATTAGGGTAGGCACCACTGCCTACCCCCGGTGTATTGTCGCCCCTAACTCTGCATACAATGTACCCTCTTTTATTTTCTGTCACTCGATCGCTCATTCGCTTGTAGTATCCATTACTGTTCATCTACACATTCGATCGTGCCGTTATGTACAATAATAATGCCATTTATTCGTACATTCGTCAGTAGATTTTTTACTATTAACTTTATTTTACATAAAACTTTTTTTGCCTTTACTGAACTTATTTAATTATAATCAATAAAGCTAATCAGAGATGAGCCTTGTTCGATTACAACTGAATCTTCATGCTGAATATTTTTTATGCAGCTCCATATTTCTTGTGCAATTTTATATACATTTTCAAGTTTGTCAAGTCATTTATCAATTCTTGTCTTATGATTGTTTATTGAATTATGTTTTATATAATATTATAATTTATAATTCCATAATACATCTAAATAAAAAAAATAAAGAAAATACCAATCTCACAAATATATCTTTTTATATTACTTTTTATAACACAATTTATACACAGGTATGTCTGCCAATTGCAGACAGCTGATTGAACTCGACCACGGTTCCGAATGTTTTACTCGTCAGTTAAAAGTATTCGTTCACGTCACATGAGAGCGAATGTGCGAATTTTTTTCAACTACTACATGTAATCCAGTCCAATTAAATTGAACTGCTCAATCATCAACTTTCTAGTCCGCTATTCACTTTTTCGTACAGTCAAACCTCGACAGATATCTCGCAAATTAGATTATTGATCGTTAATCAATATCACTGCAATTTGGCAACGCTCCAACGCGCAGCATGCCTTTGTTTGTGTGCGCGTTCAATGAAAGGCCGTGTGCTGTCCATTGCAGTTTTTCTCGCTTACGAACGAATAATCGACTCGGGTGGGCGATGCAATTGGGCGGTGCAATGGTCGTATATAGGGCAGCCTTGAAATGTAATTTTTGTATTCTTCCACGAGTCCCAATGCATTAAAAAATCACAATCTAACTTTTTAAGACGGAAAAATTTGAATTCTTCATTAAACTGTAGATTGCTTTAAATACTTCAAAACCTAAATAACGTTTTCTCGCTTATTACAGTATTTTAATATGTTTTACTTTCCCGAGGTTCAATTCTACGTCTTGTTCGAGTTGCTTGAGCGAAACAGATGCAAATACATATTCATGTTTCCTTCGATCTTACTTTCACGGGAGTTTTCTTTATCTTGTTTTTTATTTGCGTGGATTGAGTTTCCCCCCTATCTTCTCGACACGTTTCTCTGATATAATTTTATCACGATATTACACCAACTGTGCAAACAATATTGCGTCTCCTCATTAGCATTTCTTTTTGACGCCGCAACATCCGGTATTGTATTTTTACCATTAATCCCGTGGATCGCTGTTCACTCTAATCTCGTGCACCACACTTTTTTTGAATGTTTAAAAAAGTTTAACGGTTTAAAAAAGTTTCGAACGAACAAAGTCGGTAGAAAAGTAGCTTCAGGTGAAAATAAAAGGTAATGGATTCTCGCACCCGTTTTTCATCGCCGCGAAGGGGATGGGTCATCAGTCGTCTTCCGCGATCCTGCCCCTTTGTGAAAGTTTGAATACGTAGACAACGTCTGGTTTCGTAGGGACCATTTCTTCCGCAGCTTCCCGTATCCGGCGCTTCTTCGCCGTTTGTCACCCACTGCCAAGAATGTGCCGCGAATTCGAAGGAAAAGATAAAATGGAATCGCACACGCGTCGCGTCCCCGCTTTTACGGCGACAGGCCTGAATTGTACGATAATTTGCTGGATTCATTGTCCAGGAATTAATTCCCCATTTCGCGCTTTACGAATCCCCCAGTCGCCACTCCTTTGTATTTGACCGTGGAAAATGAAGTTCAAGCCCTCTCGTGATACTAAAATACGCCGGAAATTGGGGATATCCTGCTGCGTTATGGATCCCACAGTAATTTCACGTGACACTATACAAGAATATGAAAATATGAATCCGCATTCTTTTAGTCGTCTTCGAGAACCCCGAAACTGATGAGTTTTTCTAAATAAATTTAGAAAAACTCATCAGTTTTTCTAAATTTATTTATTACTTCATCATGACAATCATTCGACTGAATCTGTATAAATTTTCTCATTGGCTTTAATTTGAAACTATTAAAGTAAAATCAGTCGTGCGTATTAGCAATTATAAAATATCTATTAAACTATAGGAGCATAATAAAATCCTCAATGTAGAAAATTATGTCATCTAGTAAAATCGAGTTAGCCCAGTTTCTATTAACCAAATAATGGCTATTAACAAAGTTGAATGCAGTGAACAATAAAATAAATGTTCAAAGCATAATCCACACCGTTAAATAACTACGTGTATATTGTACGCATACGACGCGCGCGCAATGTGATTACTCACATTGTGTGCATGGAGATCGATCAAAAACAAATTATCTGGCGACAAAGAGACGTACAAAGCCTATTGCACTCTAAGCGGTCGATATCCGCATCCTGATGCTACGAGCCTTTGTGTCTGGTCCATCGGTGCTGGTTGGACGACGCGATGGATCAGAGCGGCTTCCGATAATAATTTTTTTTTCTCGTTCGGCAAGTTCATCCGTATATCTGCGGTGGTCCCTGTCAAAAGCAGCAACCAACATGGTTTATAGCGCATCTCGTTCTTGCCGCCCTCGCAAGGAGAGAGGGAACGAGGAAGGCTTTCGGTGGGTCCCTCTCCGGTCGAGCATAATGCGCCCATTATCTTCAGTCCTTTCGTCTATTCCGCATGTGTACCTTGCCTATATAATGTACCGGGTGTCCGCGTAATTTTGTGCCTTCTCCTCGTCTGCTCGACCTTGCTTTCTCTTTCTCTCGTTGCTGTCGCGAATGGCCGTGACACGATCGTAAAGCCTAAAGAGGCATTAGACGATGCTCGAACGGGTCGACGAATACGAAGAGGCTGAAAGGGGTGGTTGGCTGTGGGGCAAGACTAGAACGTCAGGCAAGGAAGCCAGGGACCATTACGGTAATATCCCATGGACGGAGGAAGTGATTTTTAAGGAGATAAGGCTGCCATTTCAAGGCAATTTTGCTTTCCCCGTAAGCTTTTTCGTTCTCTTTCTTTGGCGACCCGGGTCCCCCACGCTTCCTTCCACAACAGAACGATTATGAAAATTTCGCGCCGTTTTCGGGGTTCTCGAAGGTGAGCTTTGGCTAGAACATCCTTCTCGCATAAATCTTCGGAATCTTTGTGTTCACGATCGATAAATTCCTTGCCATTTCTCAACTATTTTACATATATCAAACTCTTTTTATACATAACATTTAGCCAACAATACACAAATTATGTAAATTATATTGGTGACTTAATTGTAATTGTGTTACAATTACTATTTTAATTAATTTTTAGATCCTTCAGCGTCCGGTTCATCCTGCGAAGACGACGAGGACGGACGGACAGTTATCGTTAGAAAACGAAAAAATAGCGTCTACGCTTCCTCGACTCGTGCTCCATCAGCGGACAGGGATACTTTAAATTCGACCGATGGTCTGCTCGTAGATTGCGTCGCTCTGGTACATCTCACTGATCAATCCCCGACCGAGTCTGCTCAACCCGTGCGTCATCCGTCGCCATATTACTACGGCGATCTGTTCAAGGTACCGGAGCAATTATCCAAATCACAACCAAGCCAGTATCGGAAAAGCGTCAGTCTCGATGTACCGGGCGAGCGCTCGCGCACACCCGGTGTACCCAAGAGAAACTCGGTAGCGGGTGATGGAGGCTCGTACTCGTCTCAGCCACGGCATTATCAGCAACTGCAGCAGCCGTATCCACCGCCACCGCTACCACCGTACTATCGCAATCAGGATCTAGTGAGCCCCACGTCGGGGAGCGAGCATGCTGTCCCAGCCAGAAACGAGATCCTCTCGTCGTGCATCATCACCGAGTGGGATCACACCCTCATGCCTCCTCATAGGCTGCTGAGCCATGATCTGCCTACCGCCGTTTGTACCTGTATCGCATCGCCTGAAGAGGAAGAGGATGAGCTAGATCGACGGCAGCCGCAAGTGACGCGGCATCAAGTGCGCAAGCTACGACGTACGCGGAGGATAGACCCGCAGCCGATACTCGTCGAGAACGAGGACGACGTGGAGGGTGAGGACGAGGGGGTGGAGGGGGACGAAGAAGACGCGGAGCCCGAGGAAGAGGACGAAGAAGGAATGGCCAGGCAACGTCACCTCTACGAGACGGCCTTTGACTGCAAGGTCAATCGCTCCGACGATGATCTTGACGATCCCGATCGCGTCACCAATCATGCGGTACTACATTCCCAGGTATGTACAGAGTCTTCAAGCTGTTACCAATGCTTTTTTCAATGTTGAATTAAATGCAGAATTTTTATTTGCAAATTATCTTGCCGTTATTTTTTATCTTCTTATTTCTAAACAACACATTTCGTTCAACTTTGCTACGTTCAGCATAAAAAGTTATATAAATGTCATTATTTTTTTATTTATAAAAAACAAGTTTTGAATGAAATAAAATAAAACACAGATACGGGGTAGCGGTACTGCGCCAACGAGTAGAACGAGTTCGTCAATAGACATGTCGCAACATCAGCAATCGCTTCCTTACGCCAGTCAGTCACAGTCAAGCAAAGATAATCGACGTAAGGTTGTACTTCTCCGCCCAAAACCGATTCCGAGCCGCTTGCAGCAGCAGCAGCAACAGCAGCAGCAACAACAGCAGCAGCAGCAACAGCAATCGCAACAACAGTCAGACAATATTTCTACTCTGTCCCAAGATATCGAGTCCCTCCAAATCAATTCGAGCGATGAGAAAACCGGATCTCCGAGACTACCAGCGCGTGATTACACCCCGTCACCGCCATCGACCGCACCCTTACCCGCAAAATTTCATGGAAACCGAGATCATTTGCTGTTGAATATTCGCAGCGCGCCGAATTTACCTTCGCAACAGGATCATCCCCGTTTGAAGGATATGAGATTACCGGTGAAATCGTTGTTGCGTGCCAAGGACTCGCCGCAGAGCAGCGAGGGCAGCATTCTTGAAATCAAAAGCCGACCGAAGACCTTCGTCCCGGAAAATATTGATTCTTCGCAGGGCCGTCGATTCGACAAGGAGCTTATATTGGAATTCAAAGACAGGCCCCGGGAGGAGCGGCAACGACCACGCAGTCTGATCCGCGAGAGCAGGCCAATAATGGAGTTCAAGGGCAGGCCTCACGAAGCGGAGAGCGAACACGCGCGACCGCGAAGAGAAGCTGGTCTCTTGGAGTTCAAACTGCGTACTCCGAGACGTCGCGCTGGTTACTCCAGCACGGAGAGTATGGCGACTAGCAGCAGCGGCGGCAGTATGGAATCCATCAGGAGTAGCACTAGCGAGGGTAACAGATCGACCAGTAGCTCTGACAGTCGACACAGCACCAGATCACTGAGCTCCCACAGCTCAGACAGCAGCAGCAACTGCTTCCATCATCATCAACAGTCGCTACCTGGCTTTCTAAACCATCACGCTACTAAGCTGCATATTCTCTCGCCGATCTCCGATAAATCTTCGCAAGAGCCGGCCTCGGAGACCTCCGACAACAATCGCAATAATAATTCGCAGAAGGCCTCACCCGAGGAGAACGTCACCGCGGAGAACAATGTCACGGCGGGCAACAACACTAACACGAACACGGTCACCTCGCCCATGGACACGTCTTTTAAGAAGCGGCGAACGCCGCAGAACAAGAATCTTATTAACCTTGCTCTGCAGTCATCGTCGTCGGGCGACGCAGAGATCCAGGGATCGGACAGCGGTATATCCATCGAGTCCCGTGCTGGTATCAAGTGTAAACCCTTCGGATTTCATTTGTTGAAGCCGCAGCTTGACAATATTAATTTCGTCGACAACGAGCCGGAACTCTCGGATCTGCCCTTCGA
Organism: Solenopsis invicta; assembly: GCF_016802725.1. Lineage (NCBI taxonomy): Eukaryota > Metazoa > Arthropoda > Insecta > Hymenoptera > Formicidae > Solenopsis > Solenopsis invicta. The sequence continues at coordinate 8,368,803 of NC_052665.1, forward strand.
CATGCCAAAACTGCGAAGAAGACGGCTGCTGATGCAACAGGATGCCACTACATCCGGAAGCGCGACCAGTGTGGACCTAAGGGATTTACCTTTCGACATGCCGAAACTTAGGAAACGTCTCAGATGTACTCAGAGTACCGAATCTAGCGCGTCTCAGGCGTCATCTAGTCTCTCAGTACGCGATGTAGAGCCGCCTTCTTTATTTGGTAAGTTCTCATTGATTTACTTTATATTTCATATTGCAGCTTTGAAAATAAAAATTTCACTAAATGTTAGTAATAAATAAGTGAATATATCATATAAATATATAATTATTGATAATACGATTATATTCTTCTTTAAATACTTTTTTCTATATTTTATTTTATATTTTAAATTATGTATGTATATAATGTACTGTTATTGCTTCTTGCGTAAACTATTTTTTGAAAGAAAATTATAATGTAAAAGGCAAACCACGGGAGAATTTGGTTTATCTTTCTTTTTAATCGAGCGTCTGGCCATTAAATCGATAAAAACCGTACTTTCGGCACCTCGAGGTAAACTAAGTACTCATCAGGGCGGAGGGGCTACCGTAATTTGATGCTGATCGTTATGAACCTTCCAGACAACAGTTAACATCGTTAAGCTTCACTTAGTTGCTCCCAGCGACTGGATATTCACTACAAACACACGCCTCTTCGTCAACTATGTGTATTAATGTCACATATAATTTCTGTATACACTATGTAACACATTATTTACTAGAGTTAGTGTAGTATATTACTGTTAATCTACTGCACTAAAACAAACATTAATACAAGCATAATTGAAAATGTAGTTTGGCCAATATGTATGACAAAGTAATTTAACATAGATTATTTAAATATTAAACCCATATTTATCATAGTAATGAAACTGCTTCTATTATAAATGTACAGTAATAGACACATCGGCATTTAAGTATAACGACTCACAGTCATTTATATAACTGTAAGTAATTAAACAGTACTTATGGATCCTTGTTTGGCAATAACAATTTATCAAGTGAAGTAAACGGCAACGTGTAATTTTGATCACATTGAATAGTACGAATAATAGAACATCAATAATTTATCGCCAAGTGAATCTGGCCCGATGCAAGTGCACCGCGAAACGCTCGGAATTAGTCGGGTGATTAAGCCCGCCACCGCCGCTGCTGCTGCTGCCGTCGTACCAGGCACCCTCTCCAGTTATCCCCCGGAGCTGTATCGTCCAACCTGATGGGACTTTGAACGCACGTCGTCTACCCTCCGAGTTCCCAAATTGCGAAAGCTCTAATGCGAGAGCCACGAGAACGAGCTCTCTCGCGCTGCATACCGCCTACGGCCGAGGGAGCCGCAAACCTGCGGTGGTGCCGATCTGCGGGGGGCGACGGTAAATGCTAGCACACGAGGGATAGGCGCGCTGGGGTTTTACGTGCGCTGATGTATAGACCTACCGGGATAAGGTAGGCGAGAGAAGGAACGTGAGAGAGAGACGAGGAAAGAGCGGGCAACTATTTTTATCGTCGGCCGAATGTCAATAAAAGCACGGAATGCCCGGTAAATCCGTTTTGCCTGGAAGTTTTACGGGTCCTTGGGAACTGTTCTTTTTCTCCGCCCGGCGAGAACGTGTGGCGGCGGCGACGACCGCGCGACGAGTGATTCCTCACGCCGTGAAATACGCCGACGCGGATTTATTTAATCAATTACGGCCCCGGGGGCTCTAAAGCACGGCACTCGTTTTAGCGTCGTTGCCCGGGTGATTTAAAGCGCGGCCGATTACCTCTACCACTTGCAAATTTCGTCGAGCCGGAAACAAATTACGCGAGACGGATTATTCTTTCTTTCGCATCGTCATGCAATCGTAAAGGATATTGATATGTACAAAAATTTTCAAAAGCATCCCGTCTAAGGGAATACAGATTTCTTTTCATCTTTCAAACAAGCCTAATAACATTTATTGCAGCTTTCAAAGAATTTTTTTTTACTGCCCGTTTAACACGTGTGTGTACCCAATTGTTCGTCAATGAAGTGCGATATATACAAAGCAAATGAAGCACATGGTGCACTCGATTCCGTTGATAAAAGCCCAGTCATGTCACTCAGTTGTAATCTCTCTTTGAGCAGCTACCTCATCGAAAATATGAATAAATAGCCGTCGCCTGCACGAAGTTTAATCGACGTGCGGGTAAATACGTGAATGCACCGCGCGCACACGAGCATTCGTCGGGTCGGTCCTTTTCGCTTGCCGGATAACGAAAGTGCGATTGTCGCGTTGCGTTCCCTCGCGAAGCTACACACGAATTATTTCGACTACGGCTGGTCGAATATTTCACTGTGACGCGCTTTTCGTTGTTGAATGTACGGTAGACATAAAAAGGTTCTGGCAATTCCGAATGGCTACGCACGAGTGCGTTTTAATAACGAAAATTGTATACTTACCCATACAAAGTGTGATTATGTAACGTTACACTCGTATATGTATGTCCCCCCCCCCTCGCCCAAAAGGCTTCTTACAATTTTATTAATACAGAGTCACGAATAAACCCAAATTAAAATGTTATTCAGTCGTTATATAAATTTAGAACCAATTGCTTTAAAAATTAAAAAATACGTGTTATTTCGTAACTGATGCAAAACGCGCTCTGTCCGTGAACAATATTTCGTATCTCGATTTGGCAGTCGGATGTACGAGCGAACCGAGACCCGTAATATTTTTCCCGGTTGATGGATGTCGGATTCGTAAATTAGCTTTTGAAGAGGGACCAGAGGGAAAAAAGGGGAAGTGAGGGAACGGGAGGTCGAATGCGTTAGCACGTAATCAGGACCAGATTTCTCTAAAGATATACGCTTTTTATACGTTTCGTTGTCGACAATTACTTTTTTGGAAGTGGGAGGCCCGGCAGGATGTGATCGATCGATTTCTTCGCCTACGACTATCGCAGGTGGCTAGTGGATCGTCTTATTGGTTTGTCAGTACGAATAGGTCGTCGATCACGATAAGCCATCTTGACCGATGAGGCGATTCAATCACCATCTACATTTTTTAAATGTTTCTTATTAGTAAACATCATAATTATTAATATTGTTAGTACGATTCTATTATCATTGGCTGTTAGCAATAATCCATTGATTTTTATTATACTACTTGAATTGGATTGAAAGATTATTTCTCCGGTATAATATCGGTAATAGTATCCCAAGTCTGTCCTAGGTGTTTTTATCTGCTTTTTCGAAAACGATGGGTGGCGTATCGGATGCAACGAGTGTAGGTTGATTTTTCTAGCGTCGTATCATTTTTAAATTTCAGCGTGGCGTTGACGGACGGCCAACCTCTGGAAAGGAAAACAGTGCATTGTGCTTTCAGATAAAAGCCATTGGCTTGTGCCAATCCACAATACGCTATAGAGACACGTAGGAACGGATGATGGAGTATACAACCCAAAGCTACCGCTTCGTTCTGCTTTGCATACTCCTACAACGCGTTCATGTGTACGTTCATACGCGGGTATCAATGTATATGAGCATGTGTCACTAGAAAGATAGGCGCGTATTGAAAGTATCGGAAATATTACGCCCTACTTGCGACAAGTTTGTACTGTCCCCTTTCCGATCGTCTCTTTTAAACGTCATCGTTGAAACGACCCCACCGATAAGCGGCATTGTTGCACTCGCTGAAACAAATACAAGGAACGATAGATCTCGCGAAAGCGAAAAGTAAATGATTGCACCTTGCTCGCGCTTAAGCTGTAAATACATTCGGCTTTTTTTGCACCGTCGCTTTAGGTCGTTTACGACAGCAAAAAAATTGATACTCGCAACCTCGACGAGCACATCTGTCTCACGCGTAGGCCATTTAACGACCTCAAGTCGTAGGTAGTGGCGGATCGTTAACGGTCTAGAGAAGAGGGAAGAGAGAGGCAAAAAACGCATTGACGCGGTGATATCTGGCTCGGTTCGCTTCGTTGGGTACATAGGAAAAGCTTTGGCAAACGGGAGAAGAAGTGTCTGTACACAAGACTTCTTCCGGTTGTTTACGACTGAAGTTGTTAAGTGTAACTTACATCAGAGTCTCTGTTTTTCCAACGTGACGATTCGTATTCTCATCTACCAAATGCGAGCCAAGAGTTTTACGCAAAAAGTTTGTTTTTCTCGCTTCAGGCTAAATGCTCAAGAGACTAAAAGACAAAAAAAAAGACAGAAGAAAAGAAAAGATAATATCTAAAACCAAAGTCGCGAATTACTGATTTAATTTAGTTGTAACGACGGAAGATGTTATATATTCGAGAGTATATTTTTAGAGAATCGATTTTAACAAACAACATACATGGCTTTAACGTGTGTTTCTTCATTTTATTTCTCTGACCACATTGTAATGCGCTAGATCCAATCGAAGAGACCACAAGGAATACTTATCTAAGTGAGTTGGAACTGATATTGCAGTGATTTTACTATTGTTTTCGATATTGGCTTGGAACGTTCGTCGCAAACTGTCCTGTTTACTCCGTCCTCGATAGAAGGATCCGCAATTTCATTACGTAGCTATTCGTAGATGCAAACCACGTACAGTTTAATCAACATCGCGGTCCTCTGACCATTTCGGTCAAACACGTAAATAATCATGTTCAGAGACTTCATTTCAAAGCCGTCACGTCGTCATCTTCAGCAAGTATCGTTGATTCGAATCAGCGTCTCGTAGATGTGTGCAGCAGCGTGATTATAATTTTTGTACAGTTCGTTAGTCAATAATGTCACTGCACATTTAAAAATTGTTATATTTATACATAATTAAATTTAATAATTCTCAGTTATATTTCTGTCGTGCAGTATACGTTTATTAACGAAGCAAAATTAAAACGTCGACGCAACTCAACAAGCTCTAATTTTCATGACTGCCTTCAAATACAGATTTTTAACGACCATCTCTGTTCTCGGCGAATTTTTACAGGTCGTAAATTTTAGAAGAGCTCGCAAATTGCACGTATGCTACGTGAGCTTTATTTTCTAAATTCCCCGCTCGGAGAGTGGATTTTGCGCGAACGCAGACACTCGTAGTGTGTACTAAACTTCATACGATGATCGCCCCAGCTACGAATAAACGCAATTTTACTCTTGACTGGTTCAAGAATCTAACCACGTACTGTTTGCCTGATGTCACGCGTCGCGACTGTCTGCTGTTATCCATTTGGTACTGATCCAAAACTCCACCACGACGCGAACCGCTATTCGGCTGACCATACTCGGGATTCTCTACTGCCGAGCTTTCCCGACTAAAATTAGCGCACTTTAATAATTACGCTCGGAAGAACACATCTGTGATAATTAAGCTACCTGTGAGAGTGTGTGTGTGTGTGTGTGTGTGCAAATTTTATTTATTCCATTTAATCTCAAATTTACATTGTTTTAAATAAGTTTTTTCTTTAAAAAATTGCATTTGCTGACTAATCAGTGAACACAGTTTTTCGTGTCTGTAATTCATTTGTTATTTTAATATACATTAAAGCATATATTTTTTGCACTATTTCATCTCTTCGTAATAATTATTCTCTTTACCAGTTTTTCTTTAAGATGACGACAGTAACACCCCTAAAATAATCTTCGGGCCGTAATATGCTGCCGCCGGCAGGCAAGGGCAAAGATGCGATCAAATGTCAAAGCTACGAAGGACTAGCCAATATCTAACCATGTAATGTCATTATCCGCCAGACTTGAGGATCTTAACAATTTCCGTTTTTGCTACTTCAAAGAGTTAACGTTGTGCGTGCAACATTATCTTCTTGATATCTGAAGAAACATCTTTCATTCAAAATAATATATTACATCATTAGCAAAATATAATACTGTCTTCTTAATGCAAATAAATTGTTGCTTATGAATTTTTTATTAGCAGCATACGTTATTTTTTAAAATATAAATATTAAATATTTTGTAAACAATTTTAGTATCAGAAATGTACATGAAACTACTCGCTGTTAGCAAGTTTGATTAATAACTTGAGTGTCCTGGTATTAGTCAATAAAAAATGAGAGTCCCAGAGAGAGTTATTTCGTAAATAATGAATGCGATCGCCGTCTCAATATCGTACCAAGGTATCGGTGATCCTTGGACAAATTGTACGAGTACGATTCGAATCGTACGGTGGAAACGTCTGACGTGCGTCTATCGTACTTCATATTTCATGAGGATCGCGGACGTATCAACTATTCCGGGCAGGTTCGAAGTGTTTGCCATCGCGTCGATAAGGGCCCGTCGACGGAGGGATAGAAGAGCTCAAGGGCGTGTAACTGCAACATCTGTTGGCGGAGAGATCTCCAAGGCCTATCCAACAGCATCTCGCATCTGTTGTCCGGACATTTCGGTGCTATTGCGAAATTTCGTCGAGGGAGAGTAGAGCCTCGTAACGATGCCATACGAGCTAAAGACGCGTTTGTGGCGAATCGTCAAGATAGCAAACTCATCATGACTGGCAGCTTTTGGGATCTTCTTCTCCATCGTACGGTTATTTCATACGCGAGAGTTTACGAAATCGGAGCTTCAGCGCGAATAAATTTTTATGTCCGTCGAATAAAACGACGGCCGGAGGTCGTAACACGAATATGATCGATCCAACGATTTCGTTAAACATTTATTGAAATATTTCTCTTCAAGCGGAAGGTTTCATTTCGCGCGTTTACAGTTCGCAAAGTTTTTGCTCATAAAACGTTGCAGGTTTTGCAGCTGCCCGCGTGCGTAACAGCGGCCGCGCGCCGTCGTAAGGTGTCATTTCTCATTTAATAGCGCCTTGCCACTCAATGGAATCGCCGTTGACTCCTTTCTCGAGTGCGTTTGACGCGCCGGCTCCCCGAGGCCGTAAATTCACCAGTATCGTAAATCTCGGCGGCGGGTTCCACCCTCGATCTTCTTCACTCGGCAATAAATACGAATCGCTGGCGCGGGGGCTGCTCGACTTCTCGGCTCTGCCGTCATCCCGAGAGAAGTCGTCCCGGTCTCGACGTCCGGCGGCACGCAATACGTTCTGATTTTCGCGGGAAATTAAAATTTCCGCTCGTCGTTCGTGACGATATAGCTGCGTACCCTCGCGACGGTGAACGCCTGCGAGATTTCTCGCGCACACACCCCGCTCGGAACTTCATTCGTGACCAGGAATTTCCCCGGAGACGTCTGCGGCGACGCCTCTCGCGTGTCTCTCGTCGAAGGAATATTTTTCGCCCTTCCTAGCTATTTCTCTTCTCTGACTTTGTAACGCCGCGCGCAATCACCGTTCCCTTTTTCCCCGCACGACGCGACATCACTTCGAAACATCACTCAACCAAACTTCGGATGGTCTTGAAGCAAACAAGCGTCGCTACGAATTTGTATATGATCACTGGCGGAGTTTACTCGTATCCTTGACATTCCTGTGTACGATCCGGTACAGAGCATCTCAATAGCTTCTCCCCATTTCCCGCGGGAGCACACGGCGGTCGGAAAGCCTACGAAGAAATTGATTGAGACGTATCCCCGTCAGAGACGGATATTAAAACAGTCTGAGGAGGATACGAGTGTCAGGACGAGAGATTACTCGTGGGTCTGTACAAAAGACGAGTTTAGTTGCGAGGAGCAAGATTCCAGTAAAGACGGGGACGAGAAAAGGCGTTTACACTGTCTCGCCGGGGAAAGGAAGAGGAAAATCAAGCGGATAAATCTGCCGGGCCGATCGCCAGATTGAATTTAATAATACAGACGCACGCAATCTCGTCGAGTAGCGCTTCGCCGTTCGGCGCCGTTAATGTTTAACCACATTCCCGAAACGTGTGTTTCGCAAAGAGGAATTGAATAGAAATGGTGCGTGAGAAATACCCACCGGTCTTTCAGGCCCTTCTCTTGCCGTAATTTGATGTGCGTATAGAGGATGTTCCAGAACTAGCTGTCGTTTCCGTTACAAGTTACACAACAAATTTAAAAACGATTTTTCTTCAGCGAAAAATTTGTCAGATATAATTATTTATTGCGCATCGTTGCATCAAGATTCAAATCAAAATAAAATTTCGTTTTCTTAAGGCTCAATTCGCTAAAATTCTTTCAATTTTTTCTTTTGATAATTCCGTAAATGTACTTCGTAGACACTTTGCTAATTTATCAGCTTTTTTTTCCCCGAGACGTCGTAAATATCTGCATATGTATGCGTGCAGACGAAAACACTCTGGCGTGCCCTTCGAGCACATTAAGCTGCGAAAGAGGCTAACTCGACGTTACACCTGTCAGAGCAATTTTATTTTACCTGCGTCATGTACCGCGTCCGAGAAGTCAACCGCTAAGAGATTGCGCCAACAAATGAAATTAGCGTCCTACTGAATTCAAGGGCGTTTCCTTCATGCGAAGTGTCCTTCGTCGATCATTATCGTTCACGACGAACCCTCGATCTGATATTATCAAAGCAAAAAGTCACGTAACCATGAAAATTGGGCATAAACCAATACTTCGCAGAGTGGTCTGTCACTTTCGAAAAAGATTTCTTCAGAAGGCAGTCCTATGTCTCATATTCGTCAAATATTCGTCAACCATGCAAGTCACTACTTAATTTCAATATTGTTATTTAGCGATGAGAGATTTGTCATAATATTATTTATATTATTAATTATAAAGCTTTTTCTTATTATTCTTCAGAATGCTTTGATGCTAAATATCTCGGTATCTCATTCTAATCTAATCTAATCTCAATCATAATCTTAAGCAAAAGACCATCAATAAAAAATTGCTGTGAGATTATCGATATTAATTTGTCATTGAGGGTAGCGACAAAATAAGATTAATAACCCCGTAATAATTTTTCGTGAATGACGCAACATAATCTATTCGTTACTTGGACAGACTTCAACGTATCCAAGTTCTGATTTGTAGCAATTATTAAGGGACCGTAAAGCCTGTGACGATAGATCGCCGACGACTCCGTATATCATCGGTGTTTACTGGCGGGAGTTCCGCGATGCGTCTAACTGTCGGGTGACTCATTTCAGGCGGCGGTCTGGCGCGCCCGAAGATGACTCTGAATCTGGATGCCGGTAGTAACGCGGCGGGAACGAGCGGTGGGAATCCGGGCGGTCAATTGGTGCCGAAGAAACCCGGTGGTCTGAGTCTCGGCTTACCGCTGGAAATCAGCACCGCTCGGATATCGGCCGATCTGGTTGACGTGGAACTTCCGTTGGAGAGACAAGGGTGAGTGAGAGTTTGTCGCTTTTCACCGTGCTTCTTCAAGACACTATTTTTGCACGGATTTTAAAAAATATACCATTAAATTGAATCAAATATACGCTAACTTTGTTAACATTCTCAAGGCTCCGCGCTATTATTCTTATTTATGCATTCATACTTGTACACTTTTAAATGCAAAGATTTTCACAATAAAAATTCGCGAATAATGCATGATATTTAAAACAATTTTTTTAATCAGGTGGTATCACGGCTCTATTACGCGTATTGAAGCGGAGGGTCTTTTACGAGTTCATCAAGAAGGAAGCTACCTGGTGAGAAACAGCGAGTCGACCAAACAAGATTATTCCCTATCCCTAAAGTAAGTAGCACATAAATGAACATTTTCACCTATCCGATAATTTGCTATTGGACCAATCTTTACATATATTATCAACATTACGGATGCTATCGATTGTGATAATTCATGTATAATAATTACATCGTTGTAATTGTTTCAGGAGCGCCCGCGGCTTCATGCATATGCGCATCCAGAAGAACGAGGAGCTGAACGCTTACATCCTGGGACAGTTCAGCAAGCCGTTCGAGAACATACCGGAAATGGTCCGTCATTTCAGCGTGAATCGTCTTCCGATACGCGGTGCCGAGCACATGTGTCTCCTGCATCCGGTCATAGTTCAGCTTTTGTAGCGCATCTATCGTAGCGCCATTTAAGGCGCTGTATACCTCTTTTGATAATCCGTTTTCTTTTCCCCCCGCCGAAGCGCGCGATTGCAATGAACGATAAGCATGACATAGCGAACGAGATGTGAGAAATATTACTTTCGAACGAGGAAGTCTTCCGAGCGTCGGTAGCGAGACGCAAGTTGACTTCCGTAAGATCCTCCGTATCAATTCGCATTCTGGTTGAATAAACCGTTCCGCACGAAGAATGCCAGAGATAATGGACAATAATAGCATTGACGGGGAATGCCGCTTTCCGCCGCGAAATGTTAGGGGGAGTACGAGTACAGTACAAAAGTATAAATTGACTGAGCGAGGCTGCTCAACGATACACAATACGATCGATCAGACGAGAACGTCCGGGTCCGTGCAATTTGTTGCGAGAGACTAGTGTCAAACTATGAAGAATCTCAGGTCGCTCCAAGTAAAGATACCTGCTCACAAATGTCGTCTTTTCGACGCACTTTACTTTCGCACGTCTACAGCCAAGTCCAGGTTTTCTATTGCACAATAAAAGAAATTAGAGTAGGAACGGTGAGTACTCGTCCCATCCCGTCTCCATTTCCTTTTCAACTCGAGAGCGTAAAAAGAAAATCGGTATTTTACACGCTTCGTCTTCCTCAAAACATCGCGCAAACCTACCTCACAGGCAAACGCATGCATCGCGGCACAATATAGAAGTGGACGTTGCAGTACCAGAGGTTGTGGTAGCGGGAGTCCGGGAAACGAAATTACCTGAAACTACCAGATACGAATTATCGTTCGATGTAATAGTGACCGTTAATAACTCCCGCGAAGGATAACGAATTTGGGATATCGACGATTCTAGCAGGTGTATACGCGAAAACATTCTCGAGGACGTATTTTTTCCGAATTGTTCCTCGAAGCCGCGACGAATTCTACACAAAAGGAACCTTTCAAATGGGATCAGAAACGCTGCTTTACGAAACGGTATAATTTAAGTAAGAAGGAAAGGTGTAATGCGCGTATTTAGATTCACACAGAGTGCCGCGTAGAAGCAGCCCAGCGTAGCGCGAGCTGGAAGCCAAAGTAAAAACTAATCCTAAATATCCAGGAGAGGAACGTAGAGCAACAGCTAAGTTGGTTACGCGCAGCGAGCGCGAATAAAATGCCAAACTTTACTTCTAATCATAATCGTTTAGTCAGGGTTTAGTTATCCGTCTCGTCGTTGATAAGTGCAGATTAAGTAGACTTTAGTATGATAAGCAAGCGTACGACAGTCAGTTGACTCGGTATCAATTACGAATATTGGGTAAGGCCAGGGTTTTTCGAGTAACCTCGCGAAGAAATTGCGAGTCGAAGAGACTATAATAAACAAGCGAGCTTTTCGCGAAACGACGCGTGCGACAGTGTAGTCGGAAACGCGAGAAAAGAGTGGAAGAAAGACGATAGTGATCAGACAGTCTGAATCATCGATGGCTCGTTATTCGAGCCATCCGTCCGAGAGTCCACGGGGACACTCGCGGAAGATTTTTGCGATAGGATGCAACTGATACATATTTTTTCATGTGATATTAATTTGTTACAGAGATAGCCTAGTTTCACCTGTGATCTGTTATTTAATTCCCTTTGTCCGCGTGAGTCGCGTCGGCACTCCCACGCGAGTGCGCACACGATAACGATAATAAATAATTAAACTTGCTATTATTATTATTATTACGTAGAATCAGCAACGATCGCGTCATCCAGACGCAATGATGAGACGTCCGTGGTGTTACAATAATTTTTCAAGTTTAGAAATTCGATTCGCAGAGGTTGTGAGCGAATTTTCATTGGCCGCGCAAGCGAGAGAAGAGTTTTGCTTGATCTTAAGTAGTGGCATAGGGAACCTATGGCGAGAAATAGCGAGTGCTAGCACTGTGTTGTAAAAATCATCATAACCGACAGTCTCGTTCGATCATTTAGCTGTTTCGATATAAACGCGAAGAAGCAAGACATTAGTTCTTTAATTAAGCAGACGTTTAAATTCGCAATCGCAGAAACACTTGAATTATGAGAGTGGCACTCTCTATTTTCGCGTCTAATTAGGTTGAATGTAATTCATGCGTCGTACTTTAAGCTGCCAGTATTATTAACTGTAATCGATAATGCATATCCATATATGTTAATGTTTAAGACATATATTGTCTCTGTAGCCCCCTCCCCCTCCGATCATCGAAACTATAATATAAATATATATACATATATTTATTTATTTCTCCTATTATATTTATTGTATTGTATCGTTAAATATGATGACGATGATGAAGTTTCCGTACGCCATTGATTTAATCGCGAAATCATAGAGCTGTAACCTATAGTAATTCTAGACTCCGTAAACGTAGATTAATAACTACTTGTCGTAAGGCAGTACGTAAATTATATGATAGACACTAACTTGTAGATACTTCCCGTACCTTGAAATTTGTATGAAGTAGAACTTAGACTACGTAACGTATACATAAATATATATTATTATAAATGAATATATACTAGCGCGCATAGTACTCGTTTGTAGGATACATAAAATAAGATCGGGCAAAATCGGAGCGAGTCCAATAAATATCTTGAGCGCTGTGCATGTGCCCTTTACGTAAAAAGGGATTTCGGACGGCGATGTGCAATATTCTGACGCGGTCTCGTACGGCCGTGAAAGTGAAGTGCGATCTAATATTTTTGTTTTAGTATGCAGACCACCGATGTTCCAAATCGACTTCACTAGGTAGTCTTGTGTACTCTGGAAATTTCTCTTAATAATAAAATAATTAATAACTCCAATTTGACAGTCGCAATTTTGCAAATCTTTTCATTTAGATATTTCAGGAAAATCTTTTTACAAAATTTTTAGAAAATTTTGTGCGTTAAAATTTTACAAGATTGTATGCCTATTGTTTCCAAGAAGCGCTATAAATGCATCGATATCAACTAAATTATATACATTTCCTTTATGCTATGTATATTTTACTTCATTCATTCTATTTCCGTCTCTTCATTAGAGTTTCGTGTAAGGTAGTCTCATCCTGATGTCCAGCTAAGATAAGTCGTTTTCTTGTGGATATGTCGCTTGATTTGTTTCTATTGTCTGTGCCGAATCAAAGATTGTAATTTATTTAAATAAAATTGCACAAAGAACTTTGGAGTTTTTAATATCTTCAGTAATAAAATAAATAAAGCATATAACGTACTGAATTTTCCTCCGATAGTTCCGATACTTTTACTTCTTTCGATTGTTTCCTCGAGTTCTGCTTTTCTATAATTTGAGACAAAATGTATACGAAAGGTGTACTCTTGATATATTATACATAGATTGCGTAACAACAGTAATTATAGTAATTACATAATATTTAAGCATAATATTTAATTTTCAGTGAAATGTTACACGATAACCTCTAACAAATATCTCTCTGAATGCAAAGTGTTGTATTATTCACTCACGGTTTCCAGCATTGTTTCGTCGGGTTGACAGAGATTTACGAGGCGCTGCCGAAGTACATTCCTGAGAGAATTGTAAGAGTGGAATATACTTTGTGAGTAAAATGAATGTGTAAATTATTTATGATGACTAGAATCACGTTGATATTCACCGAGGGTACAGTTTCCTCGATAATCTGACTTTCCCAACAACGTGGTGCGCAGACGTCCGTCTTACCCGGCATTGGCCGACTGCGATACATTTGACCGTTTTTCCCCTTTACCAAACCGTCCGTTAATTGTATCGCCTCGGGTCCCCATTGAGTGAGAAAATGGCCTGTTCGCATGACTCTTTGGTGAGGAGTCGTAACCGTGTGACTTCCGCCACAGTATCGATTGCACAGATGATCTCTAGTACATTAGACTTATCAAACTTAAGGCAACAATATTTATCACTAAGCTATTTAAAAACTCCGGAAGTCGTTAAGTCTACAATTATAATTTTGAGAAAAAATAATTTTGAAAAATCGTTTGAAGAAAGAACGTTTTTATGTTTAAAATATTAATATCTATTAATATCTGTTAATATTAATATCTATTAATATTGATATGAATATTAATACAAATATTAATCGTCATTAATATTATATTAATATAAACGTTGATAAATATTAATATTCATCAATATTAATATTTATCAATGTCTAATTACAATATATATAATTTTCGCTTCAAGACTTAATATTTTTGCGAGATTTTGGAATCGGATGAAATACTATATCAGTTACCTAGGAGTCTTCGCGAGCATCTCCTCCTTGGCTTTCATCTTTTTTGTCTCCTCCTGCATTGCTGCTTCAAATTGGATCATATTTCTACTGTGAGGCAATCTTTTCTGTAGTTTTCTGACTTGGTCCAACTTATACGTGAGATAAGGTTTTATGCTGGTGGTGCAAGGTAACGGATCGGCACGAAATCTACCGACCTCCTCCGTCTTCATTACAACATCCTTATCGCACGATATACATTGAACATCTCTGAACGAAAGAGAAGAGAGTAGTCGACGTTGCGTAAAATCTTATTTACGAGCATCAAATATTTACTTAAGCAGTTTCTTCGTTCCTGCTGCCTCGATCTCTTGTTTCGCTTCAATCATAACCTTCAGTTTTTCTTGAAGCGACTTTAACTTACTGTTTACGAAGTTTTTCAGTGGTGTCATCTCTATTTTGTCCATCTTGGTCGCGATTTCATTCTGCACTTCATCAAGCGCTTGTTGCCAGATCGATTCCTGCTTGGTCAATTTGTCAATTGCTTCTTCGAGACCACGAGTGAGATCATCGCAGGCAGCATCAAATTGATCATGCGACACCTATAGTAATTTTTTATACTTTAATTTATAACAAGCACGGGCCAGTAGATTTGATAACTGTTTATACCTTTCTGTTCACAGTTTGAGTATCTGCTTTGTCGGCCAAAGCATCTTCGAGATCCTCTTTGTTTGCTTTAACAGTTTTCAAAAGTTCTATTTGTTCCAGTAACACCTGTTCCAGCATCATTATTGCATGATATATACAATAGTTTAAATAAATTACATAAAATACAAAGTAGCTGCTCTCTCATTAATTTTATATGTTATTTAACAATAAACAATAACTTTAATTAGTTTTATTTTATTACTGAAAGTTCGTACGTTGATATCAGTTTCCTGTTTTCCCTTGTCATCGAACAATTTGTCCATCGCTTGTCCAATTTTTTCAATATCCATTTCAATTTCTTCCACTTTTGCAATAAGTTTGTCAATGTTGCCTTCACCTATTTTCTCACCTTCTTGTATACTATTCACTTTTTCTAACAAATGTCCAATTTCCGTCTCCAACACAACTACGCGTTGATTAATATCGTCCAAAGTTTTACCAGTCGTTGCTTCTACATTTTTTACAGCTTCCAAACATTGCTCCAAGTTCACGGTATCACTTACTTCGACTATTTTTTCTTTATCTTCAATCGGTTCTGTAACAACGGGTTCCTGTTCCGACTTTTCTTGTTGTACCGACAGCGCATCGATTTGCGCGCCGATAGCAATCGTTGGTGCTGATATTTCGGTCTCTAAATTCAAGAATAATGTATAACTAATCAAAATCAACTATATTTTTCTGACTTCTAGTAATAGAATAAAGTAAACGTGAATATAAAAACATACGCGCGACTCTTTCGTTGAGATCTTGCAATTCCTGTTGTATACGAGCTACATCTGTTTTTAACGTGACAACGTCTTGGCATATTTCTGCTACAGCAGTGCTATCTAAATACATTTTCTAATCAATATTTCTAATACGTTTTTCAAAAATTAAAATAGCAATAATATTATATATTTATACATGGCTCAGTAGCAATGTTTTTAACATTAAAGTAATTTTTATATAAAATCATAAAACTTATTACTGTAAGCGAGCTTATCAGGTGCTAGTGCTTTTGCTTGGCGTATTTTATCAGCTGCTACTTCAGAGATTTCCTTCACTCTTTCTTCTTTTTCACGCTTTGATACAATCGCATCCTCGACTGCTGCGATTTCTGCTGGTTCTGGTTTTGCAGCTGCAGCTTCCGGTTCTTCTTTTACTTCTACTGCTGCTACAGGTGTAGTTAGAGCAGTTAAATCTTCGGTTAAAATATCAGTAATTGTTTGCAGATTGATGAGCCATTGCTCCATCTTGGAAACTTTATCTTCGAGTTCATTCAATCTCGTGTTAATCAAAGATGTGTCTACTGGTGCTGCTACGCCAATATCGCCTTTGATTACATCTTGTACCATTGTCGTGAGCTTTAATAATTTTATAAATTTATAAAAATTAAGTATTTTAATATTTAATATTTTAACGTCTTAACGATTAAATTTGATTAATTTTCTTTTGTTAAAATATCAGCGATGCGGAGTGTAAATAACATTCACAAGAAATTTACGAAATTAGCAAGCCATGTACCTTATCGATACCTTGTTCGCTAGCATCCAATCTCTTATTGATATTAATAAACTGCCACAAATCCGCGGTCGGATCTGCGATTCTCTCTTTTAAACCTTCAACTATTTCCGGAGATGTAGACAAATCTTCTAAAGCTTGATAATTCTTTTGCAACTCTTTTACCTGTTCAATAAATTATCCATTATTCATGAATGAATTATATTATCATCGTATGTAATATAAATTTTAAAAATAATTTGTCTTACAGATTTTTCGAGCTCTTTGATCGCTAATACCATAGGTGTTTCAGTAGAACCGTTCGCGACAGACACGACTGTCGAAACTTCAGGAACTTCCCTAAAATCTATTTATTGCTCTACATCATTTGTCAAAATTTCCTCTATAAGCAATTGAATATTTAAATCTTGTTTGATTTACTTTGTTCTAACAATTTATAATTAATTAACTAAAATATCGGAATCATGAATTTACCTTCTGTAAGTACATCAGCGTCTGGACCATTGTCTTTTTGAATCTGTTGCGATGCTATGCCGATAGCATCGGTAATACTATACTCCTGAGGTTGAAGATCAAGGCTCGGCTTCAAGGATGTTACTATCCTCTACAATTGCTCTCACATGAACATAATGAAAAAAATTAAGACTTTCGTTTGTTTCATTTATCCATATTATTTTTCTTACTTTAATACGATCCGCATTTTCGCCACGATACTCAACTTTAGTAGCCTGCAAATTAATTTGATGCAACAAGATTTTGAGGAAATTATGAAGAATATTGAAATTAACCGCGCCAACCTAAAATCAATAATTTTATCAAAAATTTTATCTATGACTAGGATGATAGATGATCAGATTTGCTATTGCTTTACTTCTGGTGCTCCGAGAGCAAGATCAAGCATTTGAGAAAGAGAAATTTGTATGCTGACATCGATGTTAGCAGCTGTTGGTTCTTCCGGCATTTGAGCAGTTGTCACAGCCATTTTATACGCGATTAATTTTTTCGGTGGTCACGTAAGAAACATAATTACGTTTAAATTCTTATTTGTTAAATACAGGTATGGTTATTGTAAAAGATGTCGATTGAAGTGTCAATTTTGAAAAGTATTTGCCTTTTGTTCCTGTATTCATTCTTTATCTGGTAAATTAAGAGAGGTGAAGTTATGTCTATATCATCACAGTTGGCGCCACAAATATAGTCGACAAGTAGCGTGCTCCCTTGGAAGATATTTGTATTAGTAATTATACGTTTTTTTATTCATTAAAAGTTTTAGAGAAGCTACGAAATCTGTTTATCATTTTTTTTACGTGTTTTCTATGCAAATAAAATATTCTGTTTAAAATTTAATTAAATAGTATCGATTTTTCGTTACATTACTTAAAAAATAAATATGCAAACAGTATGTTATTTATTATTATTAATCTCTAATTATTAATAATCTTGAAACATTTTTTAGACACTTTGCATACATATAATAATTTGCAGTTGTGTATGCTCAACATCATTAGCAGAGAAATAATTTTCTAAACTGCGCATATCTCACACTATAAAAACGTAGTAGAATGAAAACAAAATATAGTGCACAATCGAGCACGTATTTTTCAATCATCTCCGTTGTTGATCAAATATCATTGGTACGACTGGTTAATGAAACAGTAATTCACCGCGCGTCGTTTCTCCACAAACAGGTTCGGTTTATCTAACTGCACGTGGCCGATAGACCAAAACGTGAAATAGAATCAAGCTAGGCTACACTACCGCAGAGATTACATCGAATCGTATATATTTTATCGAGTTCCCGGATATGATATTCTCGAGCGTTTCCGTTAGACAGATACGATCAACGTCAGCTCGATCGTGCATTTATACGCTCGCACATATATCCTGCGACGATGATGAATCCTCCCGTATCGGGGAGAGGATAAATTAAAATCGCCGTATTTCCTAATCGGTTTATACACGAACCAGACAATGCGAGTAAGTCATTCCATTAAAAAATCCGAAAACTAATTAGATTAAATACTCTTATAGTTAGATTATAAATATTACTTTTTCGACCTAAAGAATTTTGCAGTACGCGCACGATAGTAATTTTCAAACAGTTGAGGTGATGCAAAAGTCGTCCTTTTTTACTTGATTAAATATTAATTCTCGCGCACATCGTTTCTTTTAATTGCATTTATAGATTTAAAAATTTTTCTCCACGATTAAAGTATAGACAGTAATGTATAACGGATGCTATATAAAGATAAGGAAAACGAAAAAAATTGGAAAATTATTTTATTAATACTTTAATTGTGGAAAAGGATTTTTAAATCTGTAAATGCAATTAGAAGAAATGGTGTGCGAGAAAATTTGGTAAAAAAGGACGACTATAGCACCTTAAGTTTTGTTCTGTCGCAAAAGCAAAAAAATATCGGAAAATTCTATTTCTACAAATCTATTTCTCCCCCACATTTCGTCATCGAGACACTTTACTAAATATGGAAAAGGTTTCGTTATATTTCAAGTACCGTTCCATACGCGAATGATTCAGCACAGTAGTAGTTACGTCACATATACAGCTACATTCTCGAATTACCTATGATAAAGCCGGCGATGTTTGAGTTACATTGTTTGATCGCCAGGCGAATGTTTAACCATGAGTAATGTCAGCATTCTTGATGGCCGATATCTAACCGGACATTACCGGTGTTCGATAGCACGATGGTAACGTCGTCCTTGTGATTTACTCATCTGTCAGGTGAGAGACAGCCCCTTTCTTCTTTCGCGATTTCCCCGACCACTTCAGTGCGGCGAAGATCGCAGCTCTGAAATGATGTGTACGTCGAAGGAAAGGTGCGCTCTGCTGACGGTGAGTGTGAACGATTCAATTTTAAGATATCATTTTATATTCGACGTTATTAGTCTGTTATTCACTTCTCAAATATTGACGTCTCCGTCGTTTGCCTATTCGCGGTAAATTTAATTTTGGCATTTATCTTCTATCTACTAGCACCGCAGACTAACTAGGTCGGCCAATTGAAATATATACTATGTTCAACGTAACCAATCCGATTGCGTTTTATGATTGCCTGCCGATTTTTTCGGCACGAAACGCGTCCGGGTATACATGCGCATTTAAAAATATGTTACACCCATTTTTCAAATAATAAAAAAAAATCACAAAAATTATTTTACATTACACCTGAAAGTAACATTGAAAATTTAGCAGCAATTTTCTACCTAGATTTTTTATTAAAAAAATTTTTCAATAAAAAGCAAAAATGCTCTAATGGAAAAGTGTTACAAAATAATGAAAAAAAACTAAATTTTTTATATAAATACTTTAAATAACCAAGATAATTTATATAAAGTTTTGTTGCGATGCAGAGATCAGTTGTTCTGTAAATAAAAAAATGTATTTATATAGAAATACTAAATATTGTATTTAGAAATATAATAAAGCTTATAAATCGCTAAGAAATTTTATATACCTAAATTATCTCGAATACTTAAAGTACATGAATGAATTCTGTACCGTATATATTCATTATTCGTTATTCGTCGGGCAAACATCTGCGGTGTCGTAACTTGAATTTTCTTTCAGTTCTTTCTTCTATTTACTTTGGGTTCGGGTGATCCGTTCAGGCATACGCAGCGGTACAATCCCGTGATACCGTCACTTTCGTGGCATCTCGTGCCACCCTCGGAGTACATCCTACGCGAGATTATCAAATCGGTCAGCCTGTCGCCACTGGATGCCAATGTACCCTATAAGCGGCCGTTGGATGCTTCCTACTACGGCGGACCGGTCGCCACGTACTCGGATGACGACGAGAATGTCATTCTGTCGCGTGGAAACGTTTATCGTTTGCTAAACGGTCATTGGATGCTATGTCAAGACGGATGCGTCGACTGCGAACCATGCGCATTTCAGAGGAATCCCTTATTCACGTGGCTTCTGCGGAGGATCAAGCAACCGCCAAATTCCAACCCGACGCGACATGATCTCCAGCTGACGATAATACCGCAAATGAGCGATCACTACCACGCCAGCAATCTCTGGCCGAATTACTACGTCTACGTGATGTCACAGAAGGAACGAGCGCCGATCTCGGCGATTAGAACGAAGCAAGACAACGGTTCGGAAAATCCTCCACTTGATCTGGAAAATAGTTTTTCCGAGCTTCATCGTCGTTCGAAGGATCTCTGGCGGATGACGGAACGGGACTCGAGTGCCAGCCGGGACGAGATACCGCAAGAGGATAACCATGCTATCATTCAGGAGACATCGAGCATCGAGAAGACCGAGAAAGAGGAATCGCTCGACCAGAAGCAAGGACTCGAGAATATGAGACCTCGACATCGACCTCCGCCGAGACCCGTGGAAAAACCCGCGGAAGAAGCGAATCAATTGGCACCGAGCTTGATCCTGGGAACCGATCAAAAAGGTCAGAAGCATTTGGTTCACATGGTGCCGGCGGATTATCTGGCGACCACTGCGCTTCCTGCGATTTCTCTTCTTCCGGATCACCCGATATCGCCACAGTTCGCAGAGGGTCAAGCGACACATTCAAACAATACGATCTCCAAAAGCGAGATGCAAACTTATCAACAGATATTTCGTCGAGTTTTCGACTCTTTGAACACACACAGACGGTCGATCCAAAATTTCCTCGATACATCGACGGACAACGTAGATAATCATCGGTTATCTCCCTCAACGGACAATATGGAAGTCGCTGGATTTTCTTGGAATAATCGCGACGTAAACCATAAAAGAGCTAATCTAAATTCGTTTCGTCTTAATGATGCGCTACTGACACCTTTCTATGCGAGAAACGAAGGTAGAATGAAGGGGTATCAGCAACATAGAAATAGGTATGATTACGAACGTATGAAACAGGACAATGATTATGACACGACATATCGAGATATAAATCAAGCTAAGATGACGCCTAGACAGTCACAAATGAGTTTTAATTTGGACATGGACAGACAACGACGGAGAATACGTATCAAACCGTACTTCATTAATGACAAAAGTATTTCAAGAATAAATTCATCAATATTGTTAGAAAATTTAAACAATTATTCGATAAATGCTAATGAGAAATCTGGTTTTAGAAATAGTATTGTTATAAATCCCGCGAAACAAATTGATCTTAATGACGCGTTTGTGGAGAGAGCAAATAACAATTCCATGAAATCGAATTCGATAACAATAAAACGCGAGAATGGACAATTGTTTGGCTCAGAAAGGCAGGGAAGTGGCGATGTTAATCGAGAATTCGAGGCTTCGCGCCATGCTTTCAAGGTAATTGTTACCGAGTCGCCGGTAATTCGAAGCGAACACGAAACTTTAAATCGCACTACGGCATTACAAATAACTACTCCGAAGACATTCGCTAATAGTTCGTAATCAGTAGTCAGAAAGAAAGACTAATAGCTATAGAAATGGAAGTTGCACACATATACAACTCTAATTATTTTAATTATACGTTCATATAATTGTAGAGTAGTTTGCACGCAATACTGATAACACATGATATTAAAATATAGCACATTTATATTCTCTCATAAATAAAAATGTATCAAGATTATTTAAAAGTTTTTTATTTCACGGTAGTTAAATTTTCTCATCAAATATCTAGCAGCATATTTTAATATCCTGCAGTCATATGAATGAGAAGAAGAGCAAAAATGTTTTAAAAGAAATTATAATGAGACACGGCATTTGTTAAAGATTTTGCGAAGGTACGATTTTATATTAAAAATGATTGCGTAATGTACACCGGAATTAGTCGGCAGAGAATGTTATTGTAATTTAGAGGCGCACATGTGCCTCCAACGTGTAAATACAGATATGGCTGGAACCAACGGATGTGTATGAGGGGTCGGCGACTCGGTTTCAGAAACAGGGATAGGCCGACGCTTATATTTAATTAAAGAGGATACGGGTTCGAGCGCGGGGGCAGAAGTCGGATGAAGAAGGTAGTGCCAGAGGAGGTTGCAAGGAGAAGTGAGAGACGATGCCAGAGCGAGCTGTGTTTCTTGTCTAATTATCTACCCTCCCATCCTGGCCGACCTGCCACGTTCACTTTCTACGTCTAGTAGTAGTTGCTTCCATCAACTCGTTTTCGTTCTTTATCTCTCCATCTTTCTTTTTCCTCTTTCTCCCTTTAGCTCCCTTTCTCTATTTCTTTCTACAGTTGTTTTTCCTTCCCGACTGCATGTTCTATTTACCCTCTTCTTCCATTAGCATTTCAGTAGAGACCAAGAAAGATAGATAGTCCTGTCCAACTTCTCCTTCCATGCTTGATTTTAATTTATCTGTTAGCTTATACTGGTAAATGCGTCAATTGCAAATTGCCGCGAGGATCGATCGAGCAAGCTTTCGGAAGTTTTTAATTAGATCGCCGCCTCTTCCTTCCTCGACGATCAACCGCGCTGATCAGAAATGAGATTTGTTGTTCCGAGGATGATACTTGTATAGGCAATGTCGAAATCTCGTCGGTTTTTTTTTTTTTTGTAGACTCTAATCGACTTTCTACACTGTGTCTTTCTCTAAAGTCCCTTGCTTATCTTTCAGCGATCCCTCACCTGATTTTGGACTGAACCCTTCATTTTCCCTTTCCCGCTTGCTGCAGTCGAATGGTGCAAAACGATCGACTCGATCCCTGGCAGATTGGTTTTAACGAGTTTCCTTTCAACGCGGTTTATCGAGGAATTGCGGACGCTTTCGATGAGTCCCCGACCGAATACGCCAGGGAAATTTCTACGGAAGATCTTAATTAAAGACGCCCGCCGAAAAATGAGAGCTTCTCGGGATTGGGGAGAACGGCGTTATTGCCGCACCGACGCGGCGGATCCGATTATCGCGCGGTCTGATCTATTAACTGTGTGTACGTAACTTAAAGGGATTCGCGAAAGTTGAGCTACGTTGCATGCTGCCACTATAACTCAAGTAAATACTGATCAAATTTTAGTTGGAAGAGATACTTTTCACCGACAAAACATGTATTCAAATATTTCAGTTTGAAAGTACGATGTAAATGTTTCACAAACTATTAATCTCGATTCGATTAAATGCAATATTATTTTTACAATCGAAAAAATTTTTTTATTTCTTGCAATATTTATGCATCACAAAAAATTCCGTTTTCCATGATTTGTGTAATAGAATTGCTGTGTATTAAGGGTCAAGGGTTAGTAAAAATTGTCATATAAAATTAAGCAAATAAAGCAATGCGACAAATGTAATGTTGCTGAACTAATAGTCTGATATCAAACTGCCAAAATTCAACTTATTTTATACCGGTAAGCTCCCTCACACGTATACTCGTACGCAACTCGGAGATAAGCGCACAGCCTGCGCAGTAAGTCTATCGAGCTTTCAGACGGCAAAAAGTAGAGGAAGCGGAGACGAGATTGGGAGTAGGAGAGAAAAGAAGCCCGGCTTTTAACAGTAAGACGATGGAGGCCGGGACCCGTCTGATAGGAGATTGACGCTCTAGCGCGCGAGAGACCGACACACGGGGAAAAAGAAAAGGAAACAGGACTTACTAAACGCGTGGCGAAAAGGGCGTTTTCCCTCCCGTTTTCAGATATTTAAATCCGCGCGAACGACTTTAGGGTTCCGCGCTCTCGCATGGATCACTCCCCCTCTCGGAGCGCCGCTCCCGCCCCACAATACGAAATCGCGAGAAGCGAAAGGCTCCAAGCGTGGTGAATCCAGGCTCTTGTCTGGTTGGCTTAAATGAGAACGGAAGAAACGCGGAGCAAATGGTAGGAAGAAGGTAAGGGCGGTAGGAGAGATATAAGAAGAGTGCAGAGTGAGTTGTTCGAGCGTGACGTGTATTCTTGTCAGGGTGAGGCCGAAAGACGTAGTACACAGTAGACTTTACAGGCCGTTCTCCAGAGAGGAAAAAGAAGACGACGCAAAAAGAAAGAGAGAGAGAATGAAAACGTGGAAGGAGCGGAGGAGAGCAAAGGAGAAATTGTGGAGAAAGAGAGAATCCCCGGTATGTACTTCTTAATGGTGTGGGTGTGTCGGTGCGGATGGAGGAGTAAGTTTTAAAAACATCCCGGTCGACGCGCCTCCATGGTGCTGGTTTTATCGCTGCCTTCTGCCTCCAGGAGGACCCCTCTTCTCTCTTTCTCTCTCTTCCTCCTTCCTCTCTGACTCCCGTTTCTCCGTAAACCCCCATCCGGGCAAAGCCTTACCCGCCGTGGTACCGGAGCACTTGCCTACGTACGTACTGTCGGTTGTAAATCCACCGAAAAGCATCTGCGGGTATCAAGAAACAAGTCCGGGCCGCAAACGCGCGCGACGGGTGAGCTTTTAAACCTGCATGAGAGCAGCGTGCAATTTCGTAACTATCTGTGCACGCAGGTGCTTCGGGTAGAACAACGAGAAAAAGTTACCGCCTAAATGCACCCTACGATGTGCGCCAGAGAGTGTTCAGAGTTTTCTTATCGGACGCGTTTGTCATTAATGCACAACATAGCAAGAACATCAGCATAGCGAGAACATCAGGGGTGAATATTCATAAGAATATCACACGGTGAATAAAACTAGGGGGAATAAAGCTATCAGGCCGAGAGATTGATAGTTAAAAATTCAAATTCAATTCAATTTTCATTATCATACGATAATGATAATTGAAAAATTTAATTAATGGCTTTTATCAAATTTATACGAAATATATTTGTACGTGTAATAATATTAGTCATTCTCATCATAACTAATTTCGTATCGCGATTAGTGATAACGATAATGCGTCGACTACTTGTCTCGATAAGCGTCTACTCGAGCACACTCGGGTAGAGGGCATGTAATAAATTACGTGCAATAAACTGAAACTACGAGATGGCCAAAGAAGGTGACTAAGAGACGTTTTTAGCGTAAGTTCGGCGCTGATGCCAAACTCCTTCTCTTTCGTCTCCTTCGCGTTCTCGGCTCGTCTACTTCGACGTTACCGCATTCACGTCATTCTGCCGGCCTTTTTGCTCGAGATACTTTCCCTTTGACCGACAGGAGTAGATTGGATATTTTTCCTTGTGGCGCACCTGGTTTTTCCTTCCTGCAAGGCGGACCAAGACGCGGACGAGACGCGCGTATCGCAACTTGCTTAACGCAATGTGCGTGCGTTCTCGCACACGTCGTCGAACGAATAGGCAACTGACGATAGTGTCGATGCTGCCGTACATTTGCAACAGCTAAAATCGGGGTGTGGCGCGACGCCAGAAACAAGTCGTCGTATCAACATCCTATTTCGTTTCCCATTACGTAAACGTCTGAAGCACGCGATTTATTTGTTTTATTTTCGTGTGGAATGTTCTTTGGCAGGACCTCAAAGGCAAGCCGGGCCCGCCGCCGTCTCGCTCGTCGTCCTTTCCAGCTCGCTCTCTCTCTCCCTCTTTCTCTTCTACGGTGGTTACGCTTGCCGCTCTTGCAGCCCTTGTAGACCGACGACTCCTCACATATGATTACCATCGACGTGAAGCGAGCTAATATCCGAATTTTTGCGATTCCTTTTACGGGATATTGAAAGCCATTTTCCTCCTTCCTTTTGCCCAGTCTTCTTCCATTCCGGAACTCTGACTTCTTGGCTCTATTGAAATACACCGTCTTATCTCTTTATAGATTCATCGCAAAGATCGAGCCAAAAATAGCCAAATATATTGATCATAAATATATAAGAAAACGAGTTTAGTTCGATTCATCGACTTGCCTCAATTTTCCAAGTTGAAGAGATGAAGATTTCATGATTAAATCACACGAATCACATTACCGTAAAGCGTATCCACAAATAGTAATTGTATAATCAGTACAATCGTGCAGTCTCTGATATAATGCTTAATATTGATGCATATAAATGAGATAATTTCTGCGATTTACACGATTCCGCGGGTAACAGTGCGAGAGTACAAAATCCATTCTATTCCAATATTAAATCGACACGATAATAACTGCGGCGGGTCGAGCGGCAATTGATATTAATAAATGCAATGTCGCATACATTTAAACAAGTGTAACATCATTTACGTAATAAAATCTATGATATTAGACAGAGGTACGTGCTTTGAAAGCACAATCGATTGCTTAATCAATTAAAAAAAAAAAAAAAAACAGCAAACTAATAAAGCGTGCAAATCGAGCAATTATATTTCCAATCCATTAAAATTGCAAATCGAAACTGCGCAAAGCATGTAGAACATAAAAGACATTTGTGAGTAGAATGCTGTAATAAAACTGGGGTAATAAATATCCTTTGAGTACAGCGGCTTGTACGTAATGAAAGAATTTCCACGGCTTTAAAGAGCGTACTTTTGCTGTTGATAAAATAGTACAGGGGACGGGGAGGGCGATTGCATTGTTGAGGTGTACTTACGACATAGCGCGCAATTGGAATCGGGACAATCGTCAGATCCCGCAATGAAATTTCGCTTCTACGTATTCGTATATACCCGGGAGTTCCTCGGGAACGCCCGTTTGGTGGCGAACGGAAGAAGTTGCAAAGCAAAAGTTTCCCCCGCGATTACTCAACATCGTCGTAAAGAAACAATCGGCACTTCTGCCATCGTGCCACCATGCTCCGCGGGGAAATGCTATTCTGCGCAGTTGCTTGCCCCGCAGCGAAACAAAGCTATTTTTCCTGCGACGAGGCCGCGCGCCTCCGCTGCTTCGCCCCACGGTATAAAAAGAAATGTCATTAGCGTTCCCTTTTGTGGCTTGACCTGCGCTCGCAATAGACGGGAAAAATAGGTTAATAGAATCCTAATACGAGCACGCGCGGCTCGAGAGCGCGAGCGTTTTCTTCTCATCCTCGGACAGTCGAGCGAGAATGTAGCTTCACCACCTCCGTTTCACCGCCGAGAAAAAGATGCAATTGGTTCTTACACGCGGACGTATAATCGCATCAAAGTTTCCGTCGCGTGCTTTGATCTCATGGAAAATCTCCCACAAGAAACGGAACAAAAATGAAAGGGCGAACCGGATTCATTCATGCTGTGCGCGCACTTCTTTTTCTTTCTCGAGATTGCGTTTTCCCGCTAAGACATCACCGCCTACGAAATGATCGTCTAATATTATCGCATTGAATCAATGGATGACTCAGATTTGCTCTTTCTCAAGGAAACTTTCGTTTTAATAGAGGACAGTTACAGTATTTTTCTAAATACTGAATAAGATTACTACTGTTGCCATCTCAAGTGACACTCGGTCGAATATCAAACATTCAAACGTGTTTAACCTTTTGAACAACGCGCTACGTTCTGTGTAACTGGTTTTAATCCCACGCGAGACAATTACATAACATTGAAATAAGAAAATAAGAAAATAGTTTTCTGACTCACCGACCCGATGCGCAACGAGCGGAGTTATTCAGCCACGAAGCTGCGATGATACTGCAACACAAAAACATAAGATTTAAAAATTAAAATTGCGCTCAAAATAATAAAAAAAATGTTTCAAAAGTCAATTCTTATACGCACATCAAACTTTCAAAATTTTACTTTTAATTAAATATTTAATAATACAAGGATATCCGTAAAATATTACAAAACTCAACTTACATAAAATTTCATATAAATTATTTTTTTAAGTATTTTTTTTAATTTCTAAGATAAAAATTGACTAAAAAAAAAAAACTATTAATTTTATGTAGGTAAAAAATAGTATATATTTACCCCAAAGGTGCTCCGCTGAGACCCGATGCCTTTCCCAGACCTCGTCCTCCTCTCAGAACATCTCGGTTGCTGGTTTGTCACGCATGATAATACTGTAACACAAAACATAAAATTTAAATTAATGTAGCCTTCAAAATTATCAATTTTAAAAGTACTAATTCTTACGCACATATCAAAGTTTTAATCCTATTTTTAAAATTATATATTTTCTAATATAGTTATATATTATCTGAAAAAGAACTTTACGAGAATAAACTTTTATAAAATTTTGAATTGTATATCTTTCTTTAATTTATCGAGATAAAATTTTGTCAGTACAGCACATTATATTCTTACTTTAATTTTTTATTCATGATAATTGCATCATAATATCTATTGTTTTATAACTTTGCATATCAAGATATATGTATTTTTTATTATATTCTAATAATGTATCTCTGAAAGTTACATCCACTAATATCTATCGAATAAATAATAAATATTAAATATGAAATATTTTTATTGACATGGAAATTTTAATATGAGCATTGATATAATTCAAAGAATCTCTCTTCCGCAAAAAAAAACATGGAATTTTACGTCACATTATTGTGTTTTATTTTTTTATAAGGCCAGATTGTTAGTCAATTAGATAGATAAGCCATAAAAATTTATATTAAAATTGATACCTTAAAATAATAAAATCAAAATAAATATCTTATGCCCATTTTCACCAATGTAGATAAACTTTGATCTCGTTTAATTTACTGTATCTTTTTCTAGTTCTAAAGATTAGAAAAAGATAAAAAGTAAGTTAAACTAAGTTCAAAGTTAATCTACATTGGTGGAAATGGACATTATACATATACGCGTTCACGGTATTCAAAGTTTGGTCAATAATCAACGATTATTTGATTCGTAAAACTAGTTACGCACAAGAAGAGAGACGATCACATCGTGCTGGGACTGGAACAAGGAAGCATGAAAGAAGATAAAACTTGATAGAAAAAAAAGAAAGAGGCGAAGGACGAAGATCCTATGGAAACTTAACGACTGCAAAGTCAGACACCAGGGCCGCGTTATTTCCAGGCCGACGATGCCTTTTGATCTTCCAAAGTCTAGACTTCCTTCAGTCTTCCATCCCATGCCTGGCAATCGCGCTCACTAGGAAGTAAACGCTTCGGGACCGACTTATCGAAACTTTACGGAACTACGCCGATATCCGATTCCCCTCTACCTTCTCACCTTCTCTTTCTTCCCTTTCTTTCTCTCCTCAATCTGCTCTCCGCTACGACAACGAACCCTCGTCACTATCTATTCTACAAAGACTTTTTTCCTTCTCGGACCCCGCCGATAAATCGTATCCCGGTAGCCGTATTTTTCCGAAGCGTTCTTCTTCTTTATCGCTCTCGCCTTCTACATTGTCGGTTTGTACTTTAATGACTTATTCTTTTATTTCTGAAGTGTGTATCTTTAGTATTATACTTCTGAATTCACGTTGCACAATAGCGTTAAGATCTTTACAACAAAATGTTGTTTTTTTTTTTTTTTATCATTCCGATGGATCGAGATGGATCGAAGAGAAGCTATTTTCGACAAACACATGTGCCGCCCGTCATGTTACAAATAAAAAATATTACCCTCGATTTTTCATCTGACGCTTATTGAACATCTATCATCCATTTAGGAATCGGGGCATACCGGGTTCCCCAAATCTCATCCATATTCCTCGCGGCCGACCTCGCAATTCCGTCGACTACGACAGACTCGTAGCCACACCGCTGTATACAAAGTGTTCCATTGAACGAGACTAATAAAACCGGGCCTCGAAATGGAACAGGACCGTTGAAAGAAGCCGAATCAGGTCGCGCGGATCCTGCAAACGATTTAAATTGAAATCGGAGCTTCGCGATCGCGAACTTTGAATTGCAACCCTCGCTCGCCCTTCAGAAGCAACGTGTCGGTAGTCATGTCACCTCTTTTCCTTTTTCTATCTTTACCTTTCCTCTTCCTTTTGTTAGTCATCGACTGCCGTCGCCGCTACCGCCGCCGCCGTCGCCGTCGTCGTCGTCGTCGTCGTCGTCGAGTAATCTTCTGCTTGCCATACAACCCGCCTCACTACTTACGTTCGGTTCCAGTGAATTAAGCCGGAGGAAGTCAATTGGAAAAGTTTTTATTGGCTCGCGTTTAGGAATTCCACGATGCCCGTCCGTATCGTTCGATTTGTAGACGACGCCGCAGCTACGTGGCTATTTTGGCGCGGATGAAATCGTGCGAGACAGGCGAGCTGACGCTTTTTCGAATCAGAGATCGTTCGATTTCATTGGTGGCGCGTGGGTATCACTCCCCCATCTCCCACTCCTTTCTCTCGCAAGCTCTTCGTCTTCCCTATACTTCCGATTAGCATTTTGCCCGGCTGGGGAACGCGTCCCCCGTTGGTGAACCTTTCCAACTTACGCGAGACCGCCCGTTCATTCGCTCGATTGACTATCAATTTCGCCGTACATCAAACATCAGCGAAGTAATATTGAATCGAGAAGTTCTCGGAAACTGTTAGAACCTTTATAGACATGAAATCCAGACGTGAATCAGTAACATTGCTAGATAGATGTTACAAACAACAATAAGATATTTCTAAGAAAGACATACTTAAACTATAAAACATTTGATCGAAACTCGATAATCTCTTCCGCTTTAAAACATTTTAGTTTCTGCAGCCGCGATCCAATCCAAATTCATCGAGGTTCTGACAGTTTCGTCAATCACTTGATTACTGTAAAAATTTCCGTTCCATCTCGATATAATCCATTGTATAAAACGTACCGTTTTGTATAGTTCACACGTTCGACATCAAAATTAGTATGTAACGAATCGCGCGTGCAAATAACGACCTCGTCTATATACGAAACTCGTTACGTGCGGAAAACAAATACAGCACGGTCCGCCACGCCGGATACCTCAGAAAAATGGCCAGAAAATGGTCCGCTGTTCGCACCCCGGTATTTTCCCCGGGCGTATAAAAATATGTGCTCGTCCCTCGCCGACTTTTCCCCGCCCCTGTTTATTTTAACACTGCGCGCATTTATTCTCACCGAGGCATTTCGAATTTTAGTTTTCGCATCGGTCGATTCGGGGACAAGAGCACACTGTTGAATGCATTTTTGATTTTTACAAAAAGACAGGTGAGTGAATCAATACAAAAAGAGCTATTTTTTTTTTTTTCGTTAAATCAATGGCACGTCCCGTTGAATTCAACATCCGATAAAAGATCCTGAAAGACAGAGCAAAATCAGCAAAAAAAAAAAAGAAGCAGCGAAGCAAGAGATATACGAGCGACAATCGCGCGGGGATCATCCGTTCCAATTCCATTAAATGTCCGCGCGCGTTTTGTGTATCGGTAGTCGACTGTGCGAGTAAGCGCGGTTAAATTTGGCACGGTCGCACGGTCGCACGGCATTATTAAATTATTCTGCCGTTCGCGATTATACGGCGTAGTTGCTATGGCCCCATCGGACGCGAAAAATCGATTATACCGCGCGGCCCGTTGCTGCCGTTTCGTCGCCAATCGCGCGAATCCGTCCGCTTGTGACTCGTGCGAGCGGATAGATCGTCCTGTTGTTGCCCCGCTGTCGCCGTCGCCGCCTCCGTCGCCGCCGCTGCCGCTCGTCGATTCTCGCGAAAATAAATTTTGCAAAATGCCCGCGCGCGGCCGTTTAAACGCCGGGAATTTTGGGAATACTTTACGGCCCGCGTGCGATCCGATATTTGTGAAATACGAGCGATACGGGACACGAGCACGAGGGATGCTAGGGGATTAAAAAAAAAAAATTTGCGCAAGAGAATGATCGTGACGGTCGACTGAGCTCGATGTGTTCGCAACGCGAACGAATCCAACGATGGGACGTAATGCCTCGCGATCTGAAAGTACCGCGCGTGTATAAAAGGACGCGGGAATTACGTAAATTGTTGATAATTTTCGAAATTTTTCCAACGGGAATAATCGGCCAAAGGTAACAATCAGAGCTAATTGCGAGAGCGCATCGCGCCGAACGGTTTATATCAATATGCATTTATCGCACGAACGACGGCGCTGATTTATGCACAGAGGCAAACGGCTCAAAAAAGGACGGGCCGCGCGCGAATCGTTCGTAAAATTGATCGGCGAGAAGCGAGTGCGCGAGTCCGGTCGGGGCTGATTGTAAATTGTAAGCAATTTCGTAATTGCGTGGACAAAGCAATTAAGCCATTTGACCGACCGTGTACGAGGCGAGGCGCTCCGTGACAAATACATCGGCTGACGTTATAACCGCGCAAACAGAGAGCGATAATGCAATTTGGATAATACACGACGGCCACCGCCGCGCCGCGCCGCGCCGCGCCGCGCGCGTGCACCAGGTGTAACGGGATGAGCGTAAACACGCGCGGACCGCGCAACAAAGTTGGATCACTTGATGAAAATCGACGGCTGCAAAAGGCCAAATGTTATTCCATCGACGTGCGCGCACGCTTCCTCCCTCCGCAAAACATAAAACTGAAAATCCACCGCGACGTGACTGCAACGTTTTTCGCGTAGCCGCGAGTGTGCAAGTATTTTTATTGCTACGTGAGCGCATTGTGCACGACCGATTTGCAGCGGCGACCGCATCTACATGCATACATATCGTTGTATCGCACGAATTTATTATGCCTCGCTCGGACGGGTAGAAGGGGAGGGAGGGAGAGAGGGAGAGAGGGTAGGCGAATGAGTATCGACGAGCATAACGTTTTCCCGTTTAATAAATCGTTTAGGAATGTTACCATCGAGAATACACTAGCGCGAAAAACTCCATTCCGCCGCTCTTAATCGCAGCGGACGACTAATTTTATTCACCTAGCGCGAAATTTCGCCCCCCAAACCACCATATCATCCGCCTTAAGCATTCCCGCCGTTATGGAACGCGCCATCATCCCGGGACTTCGAAGCTCGTCATTCTCGTTTCTACTAAATTCCATCGTCGAACCGGCGAACCTTGAGGATAGAGCGAGGAGGCGAGAGGAACAGAGGGATTATAATAGCGCGGGACTAGCTGTTTCTTAATTTCGCCGAATACTGCGTTTCTCGTTTTCGTCCGTAAAGCGAGAGGAGCGCGTGATGGAAACGCGCCGCTCGTCGGAATTCCACGGTGTCGTCGGATCGGAATTTTTTCGTCGAATCCGGGCAATCCCGGCACGGCCGGCATAAAGCTCCGCGAAATGACCCATAAAATTGAACATTTCCCCAATATAAGTGCGCGCATTCAGGTGCGGTTGCATCCAGCCGGATGCACGCGCGCTTTCACCAACGCGGAGATGGCGAAACGGACAACAGTAGGAGGATGATGCTATACGGAATGGGGCAGGAGACGACGAGGGGAGTTGCTCTCGGCGGAGACGGCGTATACGATCTCGGGGAACAATTTTAACGCAAATGAGAAATTCTCTCTCTTGCCGTACGATAAACAATCGAGATAAAGGATTTATGGTCGCGCGGGAAACAGCTGCCATAAAAGTCTCGGGCTGTTTCCAATCTGTCAACTCTCCGGTGCCACGAAGTCGGAGCGAGACGAAGGGCCGGGCCGGGGAGGTCGCGTTTCGCCACCCTTTTCCCTCCGCTGCCGCGGGCTCGCCGTTTTCGCCTATCGCAGATATCGACGGCGATGGACTGTATCTGCGTACACGTATGTTACATTTACTCGCGCTGTTCGCTAGCAATCACGGTATTGGATGTTTTCTGCGCCGGGACACGCTGTTGTCGCACCCGCAAAAAAAAATTTGCGCCGATCGTACGCTGCTACCTCTTCTTTAAGATCATCAAATCTGTTTAATTTTTGTAACTGCATGTGTATTAGGAATAAATATTATTTTAGAGAATAAATATTATATTACAGAATAATATAAAATTGGTATACCGTGCAGAGTTGATAAAAAATTATGTTTTAAAATCATATTTTAAACTTGTTTTAAACATGCACGCACAAAAAAAATATATTTAATTTTAGTAAATATATTTACTAAAATTATATTTATTAAATTTAAAAAATGTTTTATAAATCATAGAACGTTTTTTGTAATTTTAGTGAATTGTTTCATTAAAATAAAAAAATAAGTAAATTATTCTTGACAAATTTATTAAATTTTGAATTAGATTTACTAAACTACTATAAAATATTCATAAAATCTAATAAACAATTTTTTAAAATTTTTAATGCGGATTTTAAAAAATTTTAAATTAACACTTTAATGAATATTTGTTTAAATCTAGTTTTCTAAAGTTATAAAATTAATGAATATTTTAGAAATAGATTCTAAGCAGATAATACTTAAGAAATAGATAATTAGTGAATGATTTACTAAAAAAAGGAGAATTACATTCTTTACTTTAGTAAATACAATTACTTATTTTAAAGAAATACGTTCACCGTTGTATGCAAACACATGGTTTACTAAAATTTTAAAAAAATTTGGTTTTTTCTAGTATATTTTTTCCTCAGTGTAATTTTAAAACACATTATGTATTTAAAACATTATATATTTAAATTTTAATCTTAATCATTGAAAATATCTTGTTTTGTTATAATTTTAGAGTATAATAATGATTTCAATATTGTAAACGCTCCGCCCTAAACATCAAAGCCGACATCTCGCGCTCTCAAGGAGAACGTCATACGTGTACGGGCGAGGGCCGGATAAGATTCGGAGCTCTGTCGAATTCCCACGGGACGAATTAAGGCATGCGGCCTTCCCGCGTGTATTAACGGCGGAACTATAGTGTGCGCGTTAATGGACGTTTCAATTATGCATTCGCGCCTCGCGCTCTCCCGGCCCGCGTCAGCCGTCTAATTAGTTATTTATACATTCCAAGCGGGCGTGAGTTAGTGTCAATGATTAAGAAGGCACCGAGCGAAAAGCGGAAGTTTTGCGCCGAGTATTTAACTTTGGGCGAGAGTGAATTGTGTCGGGGGAACGGACGACGCGACGGCGAGGGGGATGTGGAAGAAATCGGGAGCGCGCAAGCAACGGAAGAAGCAAAGTCCCGTCGCGATGTTGTACACGGAGTATTCAGCGGGGGATAGTTTCTCGCGTTTATGCGAATTTAAAGGATCCTCCCTTAAGACTGGCCTCCCGCGAGAGCCGAAGTAGAGACAGTCTGGAAATTTCTACTCTATCTCCCGTCGACTCAAGACTTTATAACGTCGGTTTAATTGTATCTCGCTGACAGATTGTTTGATAATTAGTACTTGTCGTTCGGCGACGGGAGACTCGTTAAAATGCGATTATCGCGCTCGCGTGACGCCGAGGATAAAAGAATCGCCTCGATTTTAGTTGTTCGTAATTGAGTTGCGGTGCAGTGGAGATATATCTCTCGAAGCGGCACGATAAATGTGCAAAAAATTCGAGGTAGATATACAGAGCACTTAATGTGCATTGATACCCGTCTAGAGAAGCAAAATTGAAATTGCGCAAATGTAAGTGCCGTATCGAGCACATGATGTATAGCATCCCACGTTACGAAAGTTCGACGAACTGAAATTACACATTATGACGCATTATTCTTTTCTCGCTGTAAACGGCGACATCGTGGAGATTGATAGGAGCAGCCATGGATATAGCAAGCCTATAAGGTTAAGGTTCACAATTCTACAAAATGATTTCCACTTTGTCTTCGTTCACAGAATACATGTCTGTCCTTTGTGTCAAAAACGGACGAGCATTTCGCAAGCAACGATCTATCTCGCAATTCAACGAAAAATAATGTATACGCGCAACAGGTTTTACATAACAATAAAGGATTATAAATATTCCAGTATTTCTGGATTATGAGATCGTTAATGTCAAATTTTTTTCCCATAGAGCGTAGCACGTTTTTAAAAACTATGATTCTCTCAGCGTATCTCCATGCACGCTGATGAATCTTCCAGCCACAACGTATGCGCGTGAAGCGTCTCATCTATCGCAGTAGTTTCATTTCGCCGTCACGGGGGAGAGAAAAAATATGAGAAGAAAATAGGTGCACGCATCACGTGTGTAACCGCAATTTCGCTATCGTGAACCGCGGGCAGGAGTCAGCCTCATCGTTAAAAGGTGGGTAGGTAACGGGAGGGGTCAAAGAAAAATAGAAAAGCACAATACCCTTTTGGGCACCTGTTTGACATGCCTCTCGCGCCCTCGTCTACCTTCCCGCGCCTTATTTTTTCCTATCCCTATTTCTCTTCCTCAACTACTTCTCGTCCCGCCGCGTACTCCCCTTTGCCTCGCTCTGCCCCTCCTCCAGCGCTCGATCTCGTTTTTCTCGTCGGATTCCGCAAAGTGCGGTGTTCCGTCCTCCGTAGCGGTCCTTCCGCCCTTCCGCATCCGGTTCGAGGGGCTGAAACCGGCAAAATTAAGAAACCGCGTCACGCAGCGGCACCCATTACCGCGAGGTAAACATACGACTCGCGTACACGCGCGGAATATCACGCAGACGATTTAAAAAAAAAAAAAAAAAAAAATAGCAGTCACCGGTTGCCTCATGAAAGGAGCTTTAATCCCCTGATCGGATTCCCTCGTTAATCGCGTCTCTTTTTTCAACGTCCTTTAAACGTCGCGTCTTGATCGAATTTCCAAGCAGCCGATAGTTTTTTGTAGTCTTCCCTCGAAATAACAAGAAGAAAATAAAACAAAGACGATAATAGAAGTGAAAAAAATTATTGAGCATAAAGATATTTCAGCGTCACGTGCATTTCAAAAATATACGTATGATATACAGTATGCCTTCAATCTTCCCGTACGTAATATTTTATTAAACTACAAACTGATTGTAGAACATTCTTATTTTTCTTTTGAATTCATACGTATTAAGATACTTTAAGAGCATTAAAATTTTTGTTTAAAAGCGTGTCGCAAATTACACTGCGACGTTTAGTCTTTTGATGCAACTTATTTTTCTCAATATTTGACAGTTGACATATAGTAACATTAATTAAGGGTACTGTCTGATTAGAATATTGATCGTTTCTATTCAAACATTATTGTATACTTTGCATAAACATGAAGCCGAACACTGTATGATATGTGTACTCCATAATCTGAAATCTGAATAATGGATATGCACTAGTAATCTGATAACAATTAATTAATTAAGAGTAAGCAGAGCTTATATTCCAGTAGCGTAAAATATGAGCTTTCATATAGAGACGAGATATTGGTCTATTAATAAACTAAAATACAGTGTCCTCTCAGATAATTAGTTTCTATTCTAAATTATTATGCAGTGCTCTTGTTATTAGTAATAAACCATATTTTTAATTTAAAAATATTATAAAAATGTTAAGAAAAAACTGGGACTCAAATAATTAACTTTGGTATATAAACATGATAATACTGCCCGTTATAACGCGTTAATATATTTTGTAGGTCAGACTTCTTCATTTCTTTACGAATAAGAACAAGTAGAACATCGCTTTCTGAAATGAAGTTCTCGGTAAAGTTAAAATTCATACTATATATATAAATACTTATTTAATTTCTACGCGTTCTCATTGCGAGCTGATCGTTAAATTCTTGTCGTGGAACTTTGTAATTACTTGGGAAAACTTCTTGCTTGAATCGAGCAGACTCCTCCCACTCCCCCGAGAGATACGCCGTTTTTAAAGGTTTTCATTTTCAAAACCATAATTTCTTATCCTTATAACATTATCTTCTTATATTTTGAAAAACACCAAGGGAGTAAAATATTTTTTCTCCGTTTATGCACATGACATAATTAGATACTTTTTTTCATTAAAACATAAGTGATTTTATTACCCATTTATTATTTAATTTTAGTTCACTGTTATGCGTTTTTCAATCTAAGTTGTCACTTAATTACGCTTCCTGCACCTTTATTACCGAAAATGTCATCGCTCTTGAGCAAAAGATTAACTGTCGTACGTATCCCGCTACTACTATCCTGTCTCGCTTCTCTCTCCCCTTCTCTCATCCTCTCGCTCTTTGTGTCATCAAATCTCAGAACGGTTGCATTAGTTTCACAAACATTTGCCGGCTCCGCCTCCCCAAGAGGGTAGAAGAACGGTGCTCCAGAGGGAGGAGGGGACAGAGACACGGGAAAGTGCAATATTGAATTCCCACAAGGCCCGCGGGGTCACCGTCCTCCTGACAAATCTACGTCGCCAGGATCAGAGAGGTCCGCGTCGTCTATATAAATTTAATAACACGAAATGACGTGACCTCTAAGAGACCTCGACCCCTTGCTCGGCGCGTACCGAGAACGCATCAATACTGCAAAGCGCTTGCATCCATACCCTCGTCCATGTCGTGTCATTCTCGCGTCGCTCCCGTGCGCCGAAGATGCCGCTCGTAAAACTGATTTAAGATATATGACGGCCGGAGGAGAAGAAAAAAATTGGTTCTGCAGTGCGGTGCGGTGCGGTTTAATGGAAAGCTTCAGGATGGTCTGAACATACCGGATATGTGGTGTACGGTCTTCTGTGTTGTTAGGGAGAGAAAAGTTAATAAATGTTGCACGCTTCGTCGGCTTTTTTGCCAATGAGCACAATGAGCAAATGCTGGTGCTATATATGCCTTTAAAAGGCGAGCCTCTCTCTGTCTCTCCCCCCCCTCTCTCTCTTTCTCTCTCTCTCTCTCTCTCCCTCTCCCTCTCCCTCTCTCTCAACGCATTCGCGTACGATAATAAAAATCTGCCGCCTGATATAGTTTCGCGCTCCGCCGATCGCCAACGCAAGCTTTTAGAGTGCGTACCCTTTTTTTTTGTTAAAAGTTCACGTGCACACAGAACCCGGTGAAATAGCACTTTCGAACAGGTATGCTATGTGTCGCGCGTTAAAGCTTTAAACCAGCGAAATGACCGCACTCTGCTTTTTCTCTCTGCCCTTCTCTCTCTCTCTCTCTCTCTCTCTCTCTCTCTCTCTCTCTCTGACCCTTTTAATAATTGGAAGCGTTATCTGTCGATTCCGCGGGTGATAATAGCGCGCAAAATAAGAAACCGGCTCTGATTTCTTACCTGAGTCCCACGATCGCGCGCATTTCTTTCGTTTAAAATCAATTTCCTATAATAAATACCTCCACTCGACCGAGCGACGCTCCGGGTTGGTACTCGAGATCGTTCGCGGCACGATGTAATTTCTCACCGCGTCCAGCCGCTATGGATTATTTTATGCAAATGCGGAATTGAAAGTGGTACTCCGTCGCGCCGTCCCTCCGTGCCTTTCCGCAGGTCCGGCCTTTATTAATTCTTCAGATAACGCGACCGTGCAGAGGAGAGGGAATTGATGAGTGGATAGTAATCTAATTTACCGTGGGATGTCTGGCGGCGCGATTATGCGCGGCATCTTTTTAATAAATTTACATAGAAACAAGTAATATAAGGCGAATCCGCAGATTCCAATCATAATAATCAACGTCTCGCACTGCAAAATGTTCCCAAAGATCCCGGATGTCTCTGTCGTCTAATGACTAATTAAAAATTGTTTTTTTTTTTCGTTCCTTAGTGAAATCTCGCAAAGGGCCATTGGCTGCTGCAAATTTTTAATTTTATATACGATACATCATCCATCGCGTCCCTTTAGACCCATTATATTTATGATCCCGCCGAGATACACACTGCCATATGCGCACCGCCGCACCATATTGAATTTGAGAGTGCGCGTCGTCGGATTGGATTCCGAAGTTCTAAAAGGGCGGCATGGAAAAAGGGCGCAATGCAAATTTTATTTTCCTTCGCGATTTGCATACGCGTGAGCGACGATAAAATTTCATCCGTTTACATAATAGCGTGTCGTGCGGCCGCGTAAATATTGGAGCGGCCCGTGACTTATCCTCGAGATTGTTATTTCTACCTGCTATCTACGACAATTGCGTGTATAATATTAATTAAAGTATCAAAAGTGATAAAAATATAAGAAAAGTATCCCACTTATTTGTTCAAAAGATTAAAGATACCGTATTTAATTCAGACGAAATAACTTGTACCCGCTCGTTCGGGATTTCCGCTAGTCTACTTTGCCTGTTTAAAGAAATAAAATTGAAAGTTTAATCAGTTACATTATTTCCTTTTTCTTCGTAATTCCTCAACAATATCCGTTTATGAAAGAATCTCACTCTTAAGATTTCTTGCGTTCGTGGTATCTGACAGCGGCATTGCCGTTTGCAGAAACAACAGGCGCGCGTGGTAACTTTACGCACGTGCGACCAAGTCCCCGGGCGTCGTCCCTTTCAGAACGACGCGGTATAAGCGCAACGACTCGACTCGCCGCGCCGCGCCGCGCCGCGCCGCGGGGAGCGTCAGGGTCGTCAGGGGGATGCGATGGGAGAAAATAAGAAGAGACTACGGGGGCGGCACGTTGCGTCCTGCTGAAACACGAGAACAAGCGGGTGTAACGCGCGATAACGTCGCACGTACAATGTGCCCGGGTGATGCCACTCCGACGTGGTGCGGCGTCTAGGGAGATTGCCGGGCCAATAATGCATTTCTCGCCCGGAAAAATCCAGCAAAGAGTACGTTCGGCCCAGAGATTTAGTCATTTAAAATGCATAGAGTTCATAACTTATTCCCGGCCGACTGCCGCGCCGACCTACCATCCCGTCGCTCCGCCCTCATCGACAACGTGTTTTCACGTGCTCGTGATTCTCGCGTTTTCTTCGTCACCGCGCGCGTCTCTTCCACCCGCGCGCAAACGCGCGGCTGAAAATAAAATCGCGAATGGAAAAATTCTGGGATGCACTTACGGCGGTGTGAGGTTTGTACCGGTGAGATTTGCGCCGCGCGAATTCTCGTTAGCGGTACATCGGCTTTCCATTTTCGTTCGCGAATTCTGAAAACAGCGATTGAACGTATCCCGCCGCCGCGTTGAGCCACGCCGTACACACCGGCGACTCGAATTTCGCGAGGCGAGTCACGCAGTAGGGTTGCGCGGCATATTCCTTTTGTCCCGCTCTCTTTTTCCCGTCCCCTTTGCGCAAACCCGAGGTTGCGTTGGTGTTTAACGACCGTGTTACAACCGGTAAGGCAGTCGCGACGAATGCAAAACCCCGAGCTGTAACGAGGGAAACGCGAGAAACTATAAAAACCAGTTAAAACGCCGAGGTGAGCGAAACTCGACGCGGAAACGCCAGTGAATTATTGCACTCTGCCGAGATTTTATATTTCTGTTACTCTCTCCCGCGCTTCTCGCGCCCCTCACATAATGGTTTAATTGGACTTGCACACACGTGTCTAACAATTAACCGCGTACGTGGAACGAGTCGGAAGCTGCACGTTGCGCTCGCGCTCCCTCGAGGCTGCCGCCGTCGCCACGCGGTTAAATGTCACCATAAAGTCGAATTATTTTTAGATTAAGCCGCTGCAAAAATATATTTTTCCCCAGCGGGATAGCCGAGTGGTCTGCTGTCGGAGCGCTTTTCGTTCCGTTGCGGTTTCCCCGATCAATGCCCGCGTTGTGTATCGTGCGCCGCGGTCTCGCTTTTGAAACGACGCTTAGCGTTTCGGCCGCAGCTTCCGGAATCGATTTTCGGGTATTCGCGAGCGCGCGCGAGTGCTTTCGGCCGTACAAAATTTTCGTAACATTGAGCCGCGTCGCGACTCCGTCAATAAATTCTGAAAAATCCATGCACAATGTTTGCACAGGCCGCGTGAACGTACGCCGGTGTTTCGACGCGGTTGTACCGACGCGTCCGACAATGACAGTAACGTGATAACAATAAGTTGGATCGTAATCTATATTTGCTGACACGTTAGAACAACTGTAGTCATAGCGGTCTCTGAACGTTGGATTCACCTGTTGATTGATACATCGTCGTAATCATCGGCACTTAATTACAGCGCGCAATCCAATTCATTACTTCCATTCGCACTTTCAATTGCTATCGCAATTTAACATTACCATTAGTCATGTAAATTGCTAACTTTCGCTAGAAGAGCAATTACTTTGCGCGGAACTCTTCAATGCAATATGCAAGGCTGCGCAAAAGCGTAAAATGTTAGTTTCCCCAAATGCAATGCTGAATTAAATTCTTTCTCTCTCTCTCGTATATGCGCGACCGGAGATAAATTACGCATTTTATAATTCTATGGAACTTTCGCATGTCTCCGACGCAAGAATTTTCTAAATTGCAATTTTGCTCTTTATTTCTCGTAATCTTCATACGTGTGTTATAAAAAACAGTAGCAAAGTTAATCAATCGTATTTATTCGTTATTAATGGCAATTAATAATTTAAATGCAAAGTAATTATTGTAAACTTGTTATATTCGCGAAGCGATTTGTTTTCCGACGAGAGCAGCGCTGCATTGATTGCCAGAGACTTATACTTACTCTATGGACGTCTATTTGCGTAAGCATTTTTCTTTTCCCGAAACGCTCGTACTACCGCCACGTGAAAGCCACGAAATTTTCATTAAGACGAAGTCCGTGATTACGACGCGAATCATTCCACGGGGACTCGATCCTCGAGAGATTGCTACCCCGTTATTTCATTCCACGCCCGCTTCGGCCGTTTCTCTCTCTCTGTCCTTCGCGATACAACCTGAGCGAGAGCTCGTAAGCTCCCGGGCAACGTGCGATAGCGGGCACGGAGTTACCAGCGGGTAGGGTCGTGTCGACGGTAAAGCCCGAAGCAAACGTGGACACGATGGCTTGCGCCCATAAACTCGAGGAGCGTAAAGGGATCGCACATGAGGCCAACGCGAGCACGACGCGAATGCAACTGCACCTACCCACCGTGTGCCGTACGCTGCTGCAGGAGCATGCAACGCCGGCAAATGAACGAGCGACCTGCGGAACAATGACTTTGTCGTTTCCTTCACCTACGCGGACAGTTCCGGGAGGATTTCAGCGTCCATAACTTTAAATGGGAAGCCATTCGACCAGCGTTCGTCGGTGAAAGAAGATGAAGGAAGAGGAAGAGGGACGAGAGGGGGGAAAGCGCGGAACGCGGAAAAGTAAAAAGAAACTACGGGCTGTACTATCGAAGGCTGCACGCTTCAAAGTGAGTTTCTTCTACTGCACGACGATGCACTTGCTACTGTTCGAATCCGCGGATTAAGGAACTTTCAGTATGGTAAGCAGTCGTGTAACCTCAGCGAGTGAGGGTGCTTGTGTGAATTATGGCAGATTTGCGTAATCGCGAGCTCTTTGGTCCCATTTGGCGGACAAAGTTCATTGCTCATTCAGAGAATGTATAGTTACTGCGAAAACTTTTCTACCTCAGTTTGATTTTATCCTTTAAGAATCTCTTTCTTCTCCATAGAAGAAGATTATTCTGTTTATATGATTCAATTTGTCAAAAACCAATCAGCACATTTTAAAAAGAAAGGAAAACGTGTTTTCTTCTTTCAAAAAACAATGATATTTTCTAAAACTAATTTATACCATTTAAATCGGCCTAAGTCGAATTTAAATCAAAGCAAGCTGTGCAAAGAGCTTTATTCATTAAGCGAATAAAAAAAAATATTCAAACAAGCTCTACAATGTCGATACTCGTGAAATAAAATTTCCGTACTCCAACACCCTTTGGCAAAGGTAACTTCTTTGAACTTGGGGTCAAGTACCAAGGGGATACGGCGCGGAACACAGCTTTTGGGGTAGGAATTCTGGAGGAGTGCCCTCTAAGTGTGGTAATTCCGTTTGTGTTTTCGCGACGGTTACTCTCCAAGTAATGGCAACGAGTATGTTCGGTAACGGGCGAGAACGAGGACTCACGTCTTGCGGCATCCGGCAGTGGACTGTTTCCACGACGGTTCTAGGAATGATTTAATAATGCGCGGGACATTAGCTTGGGCCGAGTAACATAAGCAGGGATAATCCTTTTAACCAGTTGTCTGGCAACCCCTTTAACCCCGGAACCCAGGCGACAACTAATTCCGCCAGATATTGCGGGGTGCCGGGCTCGTAAGCGAAGAACCGTCGTTGGTACTCAGCGCGGAATACCCCGCACGCACACACATATAAATCACGCTAGTACGTCATACCCTGTGTACAGATAGTAAACATGAGACGACAATCCTTCTCCTCCTCCACCCAGAAGGGGCGATTTGATGCAAGATTTTCGAGTTTATCGCTCGAGGGTGAGAGAGCGGCACGAGCGCGCAATTTCGGACTCTTTCACTTTCGCGGGGGGATGGAGAACCGCCGTTCTGCGTCGACCTCTTAATGGTAATTGGCCCTATTTCTAACGAGTCTCTCGAGGACCAACAGCGTGACATTGATTTAAATAATCCACGGGGTCGAACGAACGCCTTAATTAGGTGGGCTCGTTCGGTATAGCCACGTACCTGCTGTCGTAATCCGAAAATACGGCGCGAGAGGGACGAAAGTACGGAAAGTTTGTAAACCCGAGATGAAACGAATGCATTAATACTTAGTACTCGAAGCAACGCATTACGTTCTGGTTTTGGGCCATCTAATTTAGTCTTTGCTCAAAACATGCTCGTTAATGACATTCAGCAATAGCCCGCATTTTAACGTAACTTCATAAATATCATAGGTATCATGAATAAATGTAGAAACTGATATTTATATTTATACCAAAAGAAAACACTTTCGGGTTACATGCTTAAAAAAGCACTCATTTAAAGCTGTGCCAAAATAAAAGAAATTTATTGTACAAACTTATCTACCGTGTTGCT
Source organism: Solenopsis invicta (assembly GCF_016802725.1). NCBI lineage: Eukaryota > Metazoa > Arthropoda > Insecta > Hymenoptera > Formicidae > Solenopsis > Solenopsis invicta. Next base: position 8,413,393 of record NC_052665.1, read on the forward strand.
TCCATGAGAGAGAGAGAGAGAGAGAGAGAGAGAGAGAGAGAGAGAAAGGATATTTAACAAGTCCAATAGTTCCACAATACGTTCAAAAACTTTTGTCCCACATCCATGCATCCGTTGCGGATTCGCAAATCCACAATGCGGCTGCTGACGTACAATTGCCGAAGAGAAATTTTATTGTTATCGGCACCGCACATTATTCAATATTGTCTACTTTTAATGTATCAATCTAAAAGTTTGTTTTGTAAAAAATCTTGTATTTTTCGTGGTTTGTGACAATTTTTGTTTGAAAAAACAATAGTAAATTATTTGAGATTAAAGATTCGTACTATTTAGATTTTTGAGAAGAGCATGAAAATTACGAAAAAAAGAGTAAATTTATTTGACGCAATCTCCGCGCGGATCAACCTATTCTCCGTCCCTTTCGAGAGTACTGCGATGACACGCGCACCTCAACGAAACACGAAAGACCGAAAATGTGCTGAATCGTCGAAGCCCTCGTTTCGCCTCCCGCCGCGAATGTCGTTCGCTGCTCCAAGACCATAAACCCCCGGAGGAGGATACGTAGCTTGGTGGAAAGTAATTTCCTTGCCGGTCGTAGAAGTTTCTCTCGCGAGGAAAAGTCACCGTGAAGTATTTCTTCTTCCGTCAGAATCGCGATCGTCGTCGATGTCACTCGAAAGAAAGTTACGATTACTGATCTCCGTATTTCGGATGACTATTTCGGGCTGCGAGTTTCACGAGACGAGAAAAAAAAAGCGAATGTCGACGAACGCGCTTAAGTGACATTCGAAACTATGCTGCACGTTGCGCGCATGTTTATTCATGATGCATTTCCAGATCATATTCTACTGAAAATGGAATCGTATCAGTTTCTATTAAATGTCACGTCTCGACGTATTTATCCTCATTAAATAACCAATTTGTTATCCCGCGACGCATCTATCGATAAAATATCGAGCAGTATTATGTAATCATTCCGGTAGATATATGAATAAAATAGGCGACACGATCGAATCGCGGTAAAGTGCAGCGATGTGCGGCGTTACTCTGTAAAATTTATGAAAACCGCACCATAACATTCTTATATTAAAGTTCGTTCGGGTTTATGGGCTCGTAAACTCAGTATATACCGCATCAGGTGCATTATAATACCGTGTACACGCTTCGTGGGCTTTGCCCGACAATGTGCTGTCTTAAGTAACAACTAGAAATGCGCGAGTAATGAGGTGCCGCGTTATGGTCCTATTGCGATTACTCAGGATGGACTTTCCTCGAGACCCCTCGTGAAATCTACCAAGAGAAAGAAGATTTTTCCTATCGCGAAAAACCAACGCGTGAATAACGATAATTGTCGATACAAGTGGAAGGCAAAAATATACGATGGATATCGATATATAGCGACTATGTCATGTATACGATTATTGATTTTGAAGTTTAGCGTTCAGTGCAATATGTGATTTAATATTTGACAGTTTCAAAAGCCGATGAATCGTAGCAGAGGAAAATTCTGCGTCAGTTTTGTACGTAATAACCGAAAAGTCAATAGGACACGAACGCCCGGCGAAATCTCTATGTGAAATATGTTTCCGCGACAACCGGTCTCAATATCCGGTGATAATTCAGCGCGCACCTTCCGAAAGAAGAGTTCACTTCCACTTCGACAACTGCCGGCGAACTTTAGGGATATCTAGAGGATTTCCGAGTCCACGGACAGACGCGACCCCAACGCGGCACAACGGAAGTGGAGAGGGTGTATCGATAAATATTTATGGGGATATTCGTAAAGTTAAACGAAATCCAATAATAGAGGATTTTCGCGGCTAGCCTCGATTATACCCGCTGTAATCGCCGTAGCGGCGCTTACTTTACGATACTAAACGCTCTCTCGCGATCTAAGCTGCGTGATAGGGCATTTTCTAATCGAACGCCCTGGGCCAAACTCTTCTCTCGCATTTGCATCGAGTTATGCACCGCGTCTTCTTCGGGAATCAGTACGTTCCACCAGGTTCATTTTCTTACTCGAATAGAGATTGTGTTCAATTTCATTTTCGGTATTTGTGGTGCGATATATACAACAAATAGAAATACCACGAATGAAAAGTACCTTTAATTTTTCCGATATTTTTGTGTTATATCTATTAATATTTCAATATATCCATGAATTATCAATTATTTATTTATAAGCAATCAATAAAGAGATATGAGATCCAGTCTACTCGGGCTATATATAAAGTGAAAAGTGATAATAGATTCGCATCAGTCGTCGGCCGCACAATGTCAGTGTGTTCGATAAATAATTAAATTCCAATCCGATCCGTGCGGGAATCGCGGTTAGTTATATCGGGAAAATAGAAATTGAAGCACCAACATTGGCGAAACGTCTAAATTGCATCTTGGGGAATATTAAAACGAACTAATACCGCGGCGAGATAATATCGTTACTTTTTGCACTGCCATTTTTAGGTGCTCTTTTCTTTAATAATAAGAAAATCGTTATTTTAAAAATATCAATCCTGCCGGGATATTTCACGATTTCCGCGCTTTGTTAATATCGCGCGATAAGATATATCGCGGCGCTACCGCGTATCCTTCCCTCCCGTAAATCGAGCGATATTTAAAAGTCAAAAACTCGAGCAGTATAATAAAATCCCGCGGAAAAGCGGGAACGGAATACGATGCGACCATATGACGTGCCTCGTAAGCGTAACGACGGTGAACGTTGTAATAAAAAACAGGAGCTACGATATCCAACCCGGGACAGTTACTTTCGTTACTTTAGGAAATTCGAGAGATTCGATGGATCGTACGCAAGCTCCATTAAATGGCAATTCTTCCGGGCGTTTTAACATACTACTGAATATAAAGGGATGGCTGGTGCTTAATCTCCTTTTTTAATCTCTCACTCAGGAGACGCTGACCCACTTAACGTGAATAGCCTTATGAATCACTGTTGGATTACAGCAGCCTTTTACGTTAGATCTGCAGTGAACGTTTCCGAACCATTGGTGATGCTTTATGCAGAAGAGACTAAATGGATGACAAATCTTTTACGAAGATTAAGAAGCGTTCATCAGACGTCGCCGAGATAATGAGCAATTTCTGAAAAGGTATTCCTTTAAATTTAATAAGTAATTTTATATCTAGCGCTCCGCCTCGCGCCTGAGAGAAAGTAGACTGAGATGGTAACATAGACGCTGTTACGCGAGAGCGTTGACTAGACGAATCCGTATTCTCGGATTGCAAAGCGTAGCCATGGCAAATGTGAGATAGCTTCGTGGCTAGGACAGCGTGGAGAGCAGGTCTCGCTCGTGGAACCAGAATTTGAGGTAATCGGTTCTCACTCAGCCACAGAATACCTACAGCGCACGGTCGAGTGCAGGGCGTTATTACCTCAGTGTCCTGACACCGCGTACCTATAGGCGATGCACTTAACGTTAACAGTGAACCAAGGTAATGGCTCGGCGGTGCACCAATAAAGGAGAGGTGGGAGGGGGGGAGCAGGGGAATAGGGAGAAAGGGCCGCGCCTCGCCCCCGTCGTCCGTCATTCCCAACAAAGCGTCCCGACATCGCTGATTGGAATCAATCGCCAACAGGAACAAGCCGCGAGAATGGCCCCGGTCGAAATATCGAGCCGTCACACGCTTTTACGACGTACGACTGTCGTTCGCGATCTACGTATGGAAAGGGAAGGCGGGGAAGGGGAGGGTTTCTGAAGCGGACAAGCACCCTTGCGGTCGCGATTGTTGCTGGGCGTTTTGAATTTCCGACAATTTCAAACATCTCATATTTTTTATATTCCCATTTCGTTTCGTCCCCTTTGATACCAGTGACACATTTGATGTAACCGAATTTCCATGTCTCTGGAACGTTATTTTCCGTGCGCAAGTGTAAAGTACGGAAAACCACGCGATGCAAGTAGTTATTAACTCTTTTGTTACGTGTAACATTGACATCGCCAGTGACAGCGACAGTAAAATAATAGCGATAAAAAAAAGATGCAAAATATAGAATGCTGAAACCACGTTGGAGGACGTTTCTCTATTACAAGTCAATCTCTTGCCCCGATGCATTTGGTTTACTTCGTGAATTCTTTGAAATTTGCATTACGAATATTTATGTTCGTACAGAGGATATCTTAGCGAGAGTAATCCGATAAGAAGGCCGCCGTGTAAAAGCCTCGGCTAGCTCGCGCCAGCTTTTACAGATTTTTATATTTCGGTGGAATCATGGGGTAAGAACGAATCGCCCCATACATCCCCAAGAGTTCGTTGAAAGAGAAGTTGGGAGGTGCTATACGTTTAATAAACGTACAAGGCCTTCGGTGCGGAGCGGCGTGTATTCGGAGTGCAAGTTTGGCGTTAGCACGCGTCTTTTATGACGGCGTGAAATTTCACGAGATTAAAAATTCAGAAATATACCTAACTCGCGAAATATACGAGCGGAGGGTGAAGGCTCCTCTCGTTCCCTCTACCTCGTGGCGAGCACCCCACGATTTTTCCCTATCTCCGAGCTAACAATTACGCCTTTCGCGAATTATGATACAATCGCGAAGGAGAGAAAGAGAGAAAGGGAATGTGAAAAGGGCGCGCATTCTTCTGCAGAGTGAAATTAAGAAAGGGGGAAGGGGGGGCTGAAAAAGTCGTACCGGTGAGCCCAACAGTATATACTGGTAGTAACAAGAATTTACGGCCACGATTTCACGCACATTTTGTCACATAAATAAATTTGTTAGAGCAATGAATTATAGGAGACAGATATATACCTCCAAAAGTGAATCTTTAATCATTCATATGAGAATCGGTATTATTATGCTACTTGATACTCAACAAAATCGTATGATCACCACAGCGATATAATAATTTTTTATGTAAATCGTCGATATGTAAAATACAATAACATTAAAATTCAAACGCAGCATAACACATTGCGACACTAAGCCCCTTGTAGATGGGTATTTTATATTCAGCGGGCGCATTATGAAAATGAAAAATGTTTGCCACGTTAGACACATTTTAACGGATGACAACTCCGGTTCCACCTACGACATTATATCTCAGAACCCCTCGCAAAATTCGCACTAGCGTCCCGCGAATTCGCCGTACCGTGACGGTCGACGCAATTAAACAAAAGCTTCGTTCTCGCAGGGAAAGCGCAATACCGAAATGTCTGCATCCACCCTTTGGTCAAACCCCCTCTCCCTGAATCGCTCCCTTCCGTCGGTTTATTAATGCGCATTGCTAACGTGCCAACGTAACCAAAAATTTTCCGTACGATTTAACGAATTTGTATTGCCGGAAATGGTCAATGGGAAGTATGTCTGCGTGAATGGTTTGATGGTGGTCGTTAATTTGATCTTTTTGACATAAGAAATTCTGTTAACAATGTAAATTGACAATTTAAAAACAAGAATACTTGTTTATAAATGACAAGAGAATGTCTACAGCATGTGCAAATATATAAATATATAAATGTAAATGTGTATCAAGAAGAGATAAAAGTATATATTATAAATTTGATAAAATTTTTATGAAGATTATTAATAAAATAAAAAAATAATTCATTTATCTCATCTAGTTATCGTCCGATGCCTTTCAAGTCTCTTCTCAGATTCCTTCGTTATATTTGTAACATAATACAACACTCGTGAACATACGGTTAATTATAACCGCGTATACTAATTACAGGAAAGTGATAATTGTACCGTACTTTGCACTTCCGGTGTTAAACGTACGTGACGTGCATTTAATTATTATTGCGACAGTGTCTCTTCGAAATGTGATTAAAAATTAACACAAAAAAGATGTAAAGCTATGATGACCCGCTCAATATTCGCGAATTAATTAACGCACGCTAATTAATTATTCTTAAGAATCGCATTTGGTATCCGTTAGTATTTGATACGATCACGTTTCGATAAGTGAATTCAATAATGTAAAGATACGCGAGATGTATGCTATCTATCTCTCTTAAATTTTTCATTTTAAACTAATTATCAATAGGATCAATGTAAAACGGGTTCTCTTTATTCAAACTTGAGCCTCAATTCGTATATTAACGCGCATTAATCGCAAAAAGGTAGACAAGTTGTATTTAAAAAAATTTTTCAATGAGTAATACGAGAAATACAGGGTGTCTATAGAGAAGTGTCTTTCCATTCTCTTTATATTTCGAAAACGGTTTAAAATGATGAAAAACCGCAAAATGCATATCCGATGTTTAAAGGCTACTCATCCAACCTCTATAAAAGAGAATCTCTCAAAATGATCGAATATATTTCGTGATTTTTTACAATTCGAAATCACTTCTGAAATATAAGGGATGGAAACAAATTTTATAAACAACCTTATAGACTCTGTATTTAAATTAAAGTATTGTTAAAAGACACTTATTGCCTACAAAAACACCGAAATAATTTATTATAATTCCCATTTTTAGTCGTTCAGCTGTTTTTACTTTAAATACATAAATTGCGCGAAGTATCTGCTTTGATAAGTAGTTGCTGTCTCAATCCATTTACAAATTCTTAATTATGCGTGCTAATAATTGCTAGCCGTAATAATCGCAAGGTTTAGTATCTCCTACTTGTCGCGACTACGTTATGAAGGATAATACGACGACACCGGCTCGCACAACTGCTTGCCAGCTTGAGTTTCATTGTACATATGATAGCGCGGCACGACCTTGTGTAAATAAACTCTGTAACAACGGTTACATGCTGTAATAACAAACAACAAAGCCATATGTCAGGAGAATTTTATTGCCGTGAAATACTTTTCATATTTTATAATATAAAACCACGATAAATATATTTTCTTTCTTCATGTTCCGATAAATTAATTGTTATCTTACAATATGCGCTTTATTTTGATTAGTACGCTTAAAATAACTATGAATCCTGTTTAATTAAAAGTTAAAAAAAAGAATTTTAACATGGAAATACTGTTAGTTGAATCTTAATTGATGAGGTTTTGTTTCAGCTTAATTAATATGTACATAAATGTATTTTATAAAAGCTTTAAATGACCTGTAATTTACATCAAAATTTATAATAAAGATTTATTTATAATGTAATTAAAATGCGTACATCAAGATTCATGATGTATGAAATTGTAAATAGAAGTTCATTGTAAAATCTGACGCAAATAAATAATCGTTTAAAGTAAGTCCGACAACATAGTAAATTATTCAACTATTATGAATTATTTAATTCCTTCTGTTAATGCTAATTTTAAAATAAATGACTAATTACTTCATTTTAAAAAATTATTATATCCTTTTTTTATGAATATAGTCACTAATAAAATATATGTTTTACTCACAAAATGTTTTAAAAAATTTATTAAGTTTAAGTATTTTTTTATTAATAAGTAGTTTTCTCTTGAAAAAGATGTTGCAAAATTTAAAATTATTAACATATGTATGTGTACTTCTGAACTCTCATGACTCAAATGTTGAATCATGAAAAACAATTCAGTAAAGATTAATTTTATTTAGTGTGAATGTGTAATGATGACTCGGAGGAGCTATTTAGCAGACTTGCAAGATTGTACAGAGATAATTTTACCCAAGATGCCCATTTATAACAAAGTAATCTTAGGACATTCATCAAACTTGAAACAACAAATTTTCGAAACAAGATTAACTTGTTTGAATAAAATGTTAAAAACAAGAAGTTAGTATCGTTAAAAAAATTATCATATGGAAAAACGCTGTACGAACCTAAGTGTGCAGTTCAAATCGCGGGATTGCAAATTTTTGCTCGCGATGTTTGCACGCGATCGTGGCTAGTTAGCTGTAGTTATAACATTCGTCTGGAAACCGTAAGGCAAGAAATAATTGCGGAACTCTGAAAGCCGTTTCTTTTCCACGACTATGGGGTAACAACTACGTAGGAAAATTGCCTGTAACAATATTTATGATAAAATCGGGGGCGGATAACGGGGAAAGTTTCTCGAGTAATTAGCGATTGCGAAATAGCGGGAACGTGAAGCGCGTAATTGATGATTTTCATCATCGAGTACGATGCCAGAAGTCTTCGAGACTTTAATATTATTTTTAATAAAAATAACAATTGAAAGCAAGAGAGAGACAGAAAAAACTGCCGTTATTAAAATTATTAAAATTATTAATTCGCGAAATATACTTGATTATCTCAAAAGCAGAAAATTTTGCTCCTTCACGTTGCGATGTGCGTAAAAAACAATATTCACATATGTATTGAAAATAAATTAAAACAGTATTGAAATACTTATCACTATCACAGATTAATATTGCACTGTGATCATACAAAGATACATGCGTGAGAATTTCATGACGTTGTTAGGGGCGCTTTTACATCTCGCTCACGCACGTATGCTCTTACATTTTCCCGATCATGCATATACATGTGCACCTACGAGAATGCAATTACTGATGTGCCCACGAGACTCGGAAGAGGTAGGCGCGGCATTTATCGGAGCGCCTCTGCACGCGCCCCGATCTACGGGGATCCAAAGCGACAATAATGGCGAGAAATCGATGCCCCTCTCGCGTATGCGAGCGTACGCGTCCGCGGTACGCGTAATAACGCGTAATAATGCGCGGCTACATACGTACGAATATTATCCGACGTGTATTATTCGGCGCTGCATACCCGGCGATGGAGGGTCGAGTATGTGCATTCTCTCTCTTTCTCTCTCTCTCTCTCTCTCTCTCTTTCTGTTTCTATGCATCGCCATTCCCATTTCAAGATTAGCACAATTATCGGACCATCGATCAGTCTCTTTCAGGATTGAAGTGTAAGAAGAGCATGGACATTGCCAAATATCGCTCTATCAAGAATGAACGTGACTAAGTCACGGACGAAAAGTAATTTAAAAAAAAAGGTGCGAAGGAATCGCTTTAAATGAAACGATCTTTCGGAACGCCTTGATTTTATAATCGCCAATACATCGTTGCCGCTCACGCCGACTTTCATTGCTTTTCCGATACAAGCTGAATGGAGGCGAGCGACAACCGACTAAACGACCGTCCGCAAAAAACCGATTTTCAAAGCCAGTCGTTGCGCCGTTCATTAATCAACGAATCGTATGGTCGTCGAATCTCTCAATACCTCAATGCGCCAGGAGAAAAAAGAACAATCGCCAGTTTGCACGGCATTTCCATTGGCGAAGTTTACGAAGTGTCTCGACTGTGAATTCCTCGACGATGCACGGCACCGAGTCCCAGAACAAGATTACGAGAGCAGTTAACGATATTCGGTACGGACTGTGGGACTGAACTAATCTGATAACCAGTAGGTCGCATCGGTCGTCCTTCCACCTGCCGATCCTCCCGTTCTCTCCGTCTCGCTCGACGGACACGATGTCCGATCGTGGGTGGCGTCGGATGACGTAGGATTACTGGGATGGTAGACCGACCGGTGCGGTGTCTGGTTTTCCATAATTAACGTCCGTACGAAGGATCTGTTCCTAAAACAATCGGACCTGTGCGTGTGCGGACTGCGGTGGAATAGCCGATTCCGCACGATTCGATTTGAATAGCCGAATATTCGTGTACGAACAGACGAGCCAAAAAGGAATATAATAAATTGTCGTCATATATTGATCTCTCTGATTGCTCAAGGTTTTTAATTTTATTCTAGATAATCTAGATAGTGAAAATTTTACTTCATATTCGAGTATATTAATATATTTTTGCTGTGACTTCTATAAAATTATTATATGATGTATTCTATTAAGAAGAGCTAGATTTGAAACATTAATGAGACATGGAAAGAACGGTTCTGCTGAAGCGATTAAACGTTTAGCTGGATACAGATCTGAAAATAACTTTATTAAATCATGAAAATAATTATGTGAAGCATTCAAGCTATTGTGTCCATCAATTTTGCAGTATTGTATTTGAGCATTCTTCATGATTATTTTAACGATCTGTATCTAGTTAAATTTTTAGACACTTTAGCAGAAAACGTTCTGTGTACAAAAACACAGTGTAAAATAATTAATAAAACAGGAATGCAATATTGTTTTCTCTGGTATTTTGGGACCTCGTTCGATTGCTAGTACCTTAATCCGACCCCGGATGGAGCGATCGGACCGAAAGTCATCCGTAGTAGCCGGCTTTACTCTCGGTTCGATAAGTTAATCTCGGCTGTCTACTCCTCCGCATGCTCGTGACGCTCGTGACATTGCCCTTTGATTTATTAGAACGTCGATCAACCCCACGCGATGGACCGTATCGAATTTCGAATGTGACTGTTTGCCTGTCTCTCGATATGCCTGAAGTTTACCTACGCATGGCGATACGACAGCACGAAGAATAAAAAGGCATACAACCACGTTAGATTTATGTGTTTACCAAGTGAATCGCTAACTCTTGTCGTTTTCAGTATTTTTCGCATGTTCAAATAGGATAGCGAAATCATAAATGATTCCGGAAGGATGGATTTAGCCAATTTAATAAAACGCAGAGTAGTTTGAAATATATTGATCTTATATTTAAAATTTTTAATATTTAACATGTTTTCCGACGCTTTCAGTTTTAACTAGCTATATACGTGTGTGCTACGTAATATTTCACTAAAATTAAACTAACAAATTACGTACGTCGATAACTGGGTTTCCGAATTTATATGTGCTTTGCTCCATTTATTAAAAGCAACATGCAAAAGTAATGAATATTATAATTTGAGAGACGAGCGGACTGTTGCGAATCAATATTTAAATTAATAAGATTCTTTTCGAAATTAATATTTATGCGTATACATTCATATTAATATATACTTTGAAACCTCATAATTTAATAATTTGAATAATTTGATTTGTAGTATTTATAATTGCGGTTATTAAATTTAATATACTATTTATCCAATTAGCACGATTCCAATGCTTGACTGAGTATACGATGAATATGTTTAATTAGTAATATCACGAGAGCATATAAATTGTTGAAATTCCTTATTTGCAACATATCTTATAAATATATTTCTGATTTCTGATAGAAGGTAATAGATTTGAAATAATTTGCATATTTTGTCGACTCTCTCTCGCTCTCTCCCTTCCTCTCTAAATTAGTACGCGTGCATCGAAACGGGTCCTTATGATAAATCTCGTTACGCGGGATCTATGCGATCTGCGCTAAGTTAACACGGGGTGGGAATAATTGCGCCCGCCATCGCGGAGTTCCGATGGGAATCCTCGAGGCGCAGCATTCGAGGCAATAGGCGCCTCGAAAACTCATCGGGTATGTAGATATCAATAAAGGGGATTCTAGGCTGGGCCGTAGCATCCGACGTGCGCGATTCGATCGGCTCGTTCTCAGCAATTCGCGGCATGCTCAGAACCGAGCAGCAATACCAGCCGCACCAAAACCGTAAGGGTTGGCGCTATGCCGACCCTACGGTTGAAGGGGGCAATAACATACCGTGAGTTGCCCCTGCAGCACTACGAATAATGGAGCCTCTCGACTATCCATGATTAACGTGGCAATAACGATTATTTATAGTCCTAAAACAATGTTTCACGCTGTCCACCCTTGTTCGTTCGCTACTCTCCCGTTTGACCTCCTACTTTCTCTTCCCTGCCCCCCCGCCCCTCCCAACCCCTGCCCTTTCGCTTTTTTTCTGTCGTTACGCGAGGCCTGAATCAGCCGTCAGTACTTGCCCCGTGTCCTTCCCTGAAGCGGATTTATGCAAAAAATTCCAAAACACGTCTCCGTGGGGTCCTACTCCGCGCCTAATTAATCGAGCGGGACGACGGGTTGCGGGGTACGAAAGGGTGCGCAGCTGCGATTGGAAAAGTGAAGGATTTAGCGTGTGCAAAGGGGCTTTTATGAAAGTCGCGAAACAGATCCCTTTGTCCACACCGCGATCGTAGATCACTGCTGTCCTCGAGTACAGTAATGGGGGAGGATATACGGGCCCGACGACGTATCTCGGCGGATGTAATATGGGTATCGATCAACGAGTGCCGCGAGGGAAAACAGTGGCAGAAATTTACCTATCTATCTGTAATTCCGATCAAAAGTAGATTTTGCTGCGCAATGGGAAATGGAGTAATATGAAGTAATAGCGGAGGAAAACGATTGAATACATTTTACATTTGTATTATAATATGCTTACGGTCGCGAGCAATTTTTCTTTTTTATCATGTTATATATTCCCGTTACAGAATAGCTCTCCGAGCGAATACATATCCATAAATGAAATTCTCGTTCTTTTGAACGAATAACTGGAGCAAGTATCTTGTAAATAAATACGTGTGCTGCAGAAATTACCTTTCATATAATTAAATATTTTATGTTTAGCAATCCGTTTGATGCGAAATAATTTTTCAAACATTTCCTCTCGCTGTCTATTTAGCGATCCAGACCAGCAAAGTATATCATAATTTTCAAGAGTCTTGTGACAAAAAAAAACCATCTCTATCGTGATGACGCGTCGTTTCGCCGACAAGCTGCGTGCATGTCCAACTCGGAGTTCCTCCGGCGCGTTCAATCAGCTTATGAGAGGGATAGCAGACGGACGAAAAACCAGGCCAGATATTTTTCATCCTGTTTACTGTGTAGGGATACTTTTCACGACGTCATTGTTTGCACGGGTCAGCGGCGGCATAGTAATATCTGGTCGTCTCATTCGCTCGACCGAGGGCGGAATAAGTGAACGAGGCGCTTGGCCCGAGGAAAACATATCCATTTCCGCGGATAAAGGGATGGTGTACGAAAAGGAAAGGAGTGGAAAACGGTGGAAATAAGCGGAGCCAATAGAGGGAAAGGAAGACGAAAGTAAGGGTGAGAGTTGGCCGGCCATCGACATTTCACGCTCGATAATGACTCGCCGAAATTCCATTTCTTCCCGCATTCATTCCTTTTTTCGCTTCCAAGGTCGATGTTCTTTCGTTCCGATTGACGAATATTATTTGCGATAAGAATTTTTCGGCGCGGAGCAGACGGGTTCAACTGACCATTTCTATGCAACCGCCGTGCCGGCGCTCTCCCCGATGGAGCCGGAAACGGCGAGCAATTTCACGAAGAATCCGCAGAATTCGATGAATACCTATGGGCTTCCACGGGAGAGAGAATGAATTAAACCTGTGGCTTTCAATGTTTCGCGTACAGATGTACTCGAAGATGATTGATCAAAGTAAGATGTCGGAACGATTTATCTTGAACCAAAGAGTAACTTGAGAACTACGCTAATTTTTTAATACGCTTGTTCACTACTTAATTTCTTGAAGAAAACGTAAAAGAGAGTATTTAAAATTATAGTTTTATTTAAAAAAAAACCAATTTTTTTAAGCTTGTGGACAGTAATAGAGGAAAAGAAGGTATTACGACTATTCCTATTATTTCCGTTATTGAATAATGAATTCTAATGATTGCTTATGGAATCATTTGTTTAGTAGTCCATCGGTATACGGCACTAATATGTTAATACACAATAGTTAACAATTGTTATAAAACATTTTTATTTTTGCACTTTAAAACATTTCCAAGATACATTTTAGTATTTAATTATACATACTTCTCATTACTTTTAAACTTGATCGTATTACCACATAAATGTATGTACACTAGAACTTTGTATTCGGCTATACACATTTTAAATTAAGCAAGGTTATTCATAAGTAATGACATAGCAATTTATTAATATAGCTTTTTAAACGAAATTTACGTATCAAAATATTAATTCGATAAATTGATTGTCACTTTAAAGGATGTGCACTCAAAATTAGAGATATCATTTTATTCTTGTTGTTTAATATTGAATAAGAATAAAATGATATCTCTAATGTTTTTGAACGCAGGAAAATTTTAAACGATGGAAATTTAGAAATATATAATTTTGAAACAATCAAAATACTATTTTCTCAACAAAACCAATTTTTAAAATTTATTTTTGTGATAACCATATTACTACTCCTTTTCCTCATTGATCCATTATGCAGTGTCGTCAATTTTTATTTATAAAAATATCACGTACAAAATAATTACTAATTATTTCACAACATTTAATCTAATATCTGTTATACACCATTTTGACAATTATAATCGATAGAGTTCAATGTAAAATATTATTAGCAAAGTTATTCATAAAAATAAAAATAAGTCCCATATTATTTCCTTTTTTTCTATCCATTAAATTTAACCGCGTAGTGATGGCTTTTTGTCTGGTACTGCGAATAGAGATTGCCGTTTATTCTCGCGAAAAACTGGATTGGAGAGTTTCGTGTTGGCGCGTATCATCAAGTGAAGCAACGAAAGACAAGCGAAAGACAAGCGGCACGGATGCGCCCAGCGCCGACGACAAACGAATGTAAACGAGGCAGGGTGTGAAAACTCGACGTACGACGAGAGAGAGTTTGATAGTTGTTTACAAGCGTCTACTATTCCTGCTTGACTCGTTACTTAAACGTTCGTGTCGTTCCTTTAGTATGCGAAATGTCTATTGTTATCTTGTTGCAATTCTCTCGCTAGAAACTATTCTTCAAACGTCACCTACAGTTTCTAATATACATCTACGTTTAAAATGTTACTTACAACTATAATATAGTATATTTAATGTCTTCCTTGATCTTCCCGCCCTTAACATGTACTCTTTCTTTGAGAGACTTTTTTATTCCTAATTTGTAACTGGGGAGCGATTGTGTATTATATAACTTGGTGAAAATTAGACAAGTTATCTAAATGGGAATATTTACAAGTTCACTCGTTAACATCCAGTGAATTTGCTCACTTTCGTAATACGAGTATATTGGTAATTTTCACTCAAGTTATGTGATGCATAATCGACTTCTTGAACTTTGAATACCTCAGTGTATCTTGTATAAAACATCTTCAAACATTTTTTTTACAGTTATATATATGTATGTACAAATGAGTTTTTGCTAATTTTTTCATAAACATAGTATTGTGACAGTTGCGTTATTCGGAGTTGAGTGGAAACGTGTTTGACATATCCCGGTCCTGCTTTCGAAAATAATAAACGTTTTCAATGATTCGAGCAAACATGCGGAATAACTTCTGATATTTCAATAATGTGAAAAATTCCGTGAAATAGCTATGGCTACGTGCAAGGGGTGTGTTTTTGGTCGTGCGTATTTTCATGCGTCGCGTACAAATCGATTGTCAGAAAAGCGGCATTCAGCCGGGAATTGTTGTGCCCTGCACTTCCCACGATTGCGTAAATTATTTCCATAATTTCTCTGGTCGTCCCGCGGAACTACTATATTTTTACGATAATGGGCTCCCATTACTCTTTGTCCGTACACCGACACACGCTCGAGGTATAATAACCGATTTTATCTCACGCAGCTTCACGACGAGATACATGCAAATATCTCTGATATCTGTCTAATTCTCTTCGTGTCGTTTACGCATTATTTATCTTGCAATTAAAATCGTGTCTGTCACCATCGTGTTCCACATAAAAACGTATCTCTTTGAGAATTATATACGTATTATCTTATTAAAAGCCAATTGATTTTATAAAAATAATTTAACAAAAAAAATTTTTTCTAAAATTAATCTACATCCCACAGGGGGGCACAGATCTCCTAGAAATGTCTGTGGGACGTTCGAAGATCGTTTTATGAATAAAATGTACTGTGTGGGATGTAGATTAATTTTATGGAAAATTATTATTGCAACAGTATAAAAATCTTTTTTTATTAAATTATTTTTATAAAATTAATTGGCTTTTAATAAAATAATATGTGTATCATTACACGAATACAAATGCAAGGAGTATTTAGTGGATCGCGATAGAGTGATAGATGATTCGTGAAATGCGCAGAGCCTACACAAATTCCGTCGAAAACAAAGGTCCGAGTGTGACACAAGGCCATTAACAAGATTCCGATGGCCGTCGATTCGCATCTCGCTCCTCACAAACGGCGGGATGTTAATTCGTTTTCACGGTAGACAGGGTCGCCAGGGTAGAACAACGAGAAAATCGATAAAACCAATAAGCCCCGGCAATAACGTGCTAATATCCTGAAGACCATTCTCGCCTGCAGCGCGTAACCCTCCCCTTTTGCCTCTCGTAAAGTGTGAGAACGAACGTTCAGATTCCTTCGTAATTGTTCCTGCATGACTTGCTCTTGTCAATAGACTAAACTGCGGCTCAAAATAGACATGGAACAGATGGCGTCGCGACATTTATGCTTGTTACTTGGTAATTTTTATGTAAAGGAAAACTGCAATCTTTATAACTGAAGCGTGTACATGATCAAATATTGTTAAATTGTCACGCTTAAATAAATCCGGTGGAATGTTTATTATTATAGGAAGATAACCCTCCGTGATTTGAAGATCCATTTGAAGGCGAACTTTGAATTAGTCTGCCTCAAATTCGAACACGTACAAAAAAAGTGAAAAACAATTTCGAATCAAATAATTGTGAAATCGTATTCTGAAACGTTGGAATAGTGTATCAGAATTGTTTTAGAATTTTTAGAGCCCAAAAACTCTTTCAAAACTATTAGGCATCAGTGACCCGGTTGAACTAGAAAGGCAGCGAGAGAACGTTGTATCGCAGAGAGTTAAACGTGGAAAAAGCTGAAGAAAATGTGATATTTAAAATCTTATAAGTTATGAATATTTTCTTGAGAAAATATACTTAACATGTCAAAATATACTTGACTTGTGAGAAAAATATTTTACAGAAAATATATTTAATGCAGCTACAAAAGTTCTTGTAAAATGTATTTTATTTTTAAACATTTATAAGGGCTTAAGATACGCCGAGTACGGAAAGATATGATATATGGCAAAAGAGAGAAAAAAAGAGAAACTTTTGTGAAACATAAATTTGCGGAGGAGTCTAATCATTCTAATGTCGACGTCCGGTGCTGTCGTCGTATGTAAGTTTTATTGAAGATACGTGTAAAATTTTCACGACATATCTACTTTAACTGCTTGGACGTGAAAGTTTCCCCTGCTAAATTGTGCATGAATATATGCTGTATATCTTGAAGTAGAGAGTAATCGTGAGACATCGCCAGTTTATCAACTGCATTTACAAGAAATTCATAGATTCGCAACGTTCTATGAACTTTACCAAACTATATACTGTAACCGTATGTATTTCACAGACTTTTGCGATATATATGACAAAAAGACTACGTTTCTACGAACTGACGATTATATGTAAAACTAGCTGCAATTTAATATAAGAGACCCACGATTATACTTGTGATAATGTGTTATAGAACTTGATTAAAGTCCTAATGTTGGGATTACATTTTCGAGCTATAACGGTTTGTCGAGAAACGACTTCGACAATCTCGTATTAAAACTTTCAACTCCACGCAAATTAAAAAGAAATGAATAGTAACATCAAGATTAAAATTAATCTACATTCGTACAAATGAACATTAGCTCATTTCAAAGTAAAAATTTATAAAATGTTATATTTAACCGCGATATGCATAGACTCGTTTTACCCAAATAAAACATAAGAGTATAAAAACATGACATTATAAGACTTTACTTATAAATCAATAGACGTTATTCTTTTGATATCATTATAATGTCGAATAACAAATGTGCAGAAATCGATCGTATTTAAAATAACATTGTTTAAAATATGTATTTTAAATAAAATAAATTAGTTATTTAGTATTTATTATTTTAAAAATTTCTAGTAACTTTTTATGAACCATTTCTTATTTCTTATTTTAAATAGAAAAAGGAAATTATTTAATTCTAAATTAGTATTTTATAAATCAACAGTAAATAAAATTTTACTGTTTATTAATTAAAAATAAAAGCCAGTATTGTAAACAGGAATCATTTACAATTAAAATAAAATTATTTAAAATATGTATTTTATTTAAAATAAAATGTAATGTAATTATTATTTAATATTTATTATTTTAAATAATTTCTATAATCCATGTTTATCTTATATGTTACAGAAAAATTGATATTGAAATAACAATATTTTTTGTTGAAATTAAAAATTATTAATTTCTTTAAAAAAGATTATATAAATTATATATTAATACTGTTTCTTACATATGAGATATGCATAATTATATACAATACAATTTTTTGTTTATATGAAATAATGGTTATTAAATAGAGTACATTGTAATTTGATACTAATATTTAATATTTTTTTTACTTTCTTTTGCTTTTTATTATCTTTATTTTACTATCTCTATCTATTATAATTATTTTCGATACATTGAAAGTGTTATCCATTGGTTGCTTCTATATTGTTAAATTCAGAAATATGCAATAAATCCATCGAAATTAATACGAAAATATAAATAGCAAAATATTCGATGCTAGAAAGTTCACAAACGAAGCGCGAAGTACACGGATAATAATCCATTTATTGAAATATAAGGAACAGAACATTCGACATAAAACCATTTCCTCTCTCTATATTAAATAATACATAAAATATAATATGTACTCACCACGCACGAGCACTTGGTACTGGGACAGCTGGCACGCGGCGTCCAGTATTTGTTTACGTTACGCACTCAGCATACCGTCGCCGTCGTCGCGACGCGCCGCGTCGTACGGCACCCCGTGTTGTAAGCGATGGAAAAATAAAAGCCGACCGGGATTTAAACTCGGGATCCTTCGTTCTCACTCCTATAAAAGAAAAAATACAGTCTTATTTGGTTTTAATTTGATACTAATATTTGATATTTTTTTCTACGTAGTATTGAAACTACACGCTACTTCACGTTGCTCCACTGCTCTTGTAATTATCCCGCTCGTCCATCAATCGACCATATGGCAAGTACATTGCGGTATTTACAAAAGAGTCACCGCGTTTATTGACGTCCCGCCAGGCGACTCGACGCATTGCCCGAGGCATTGCCCGAGTGAGCCGCTCCATAACAAAATTATTACGCGCAGTAAACGCGAGAGTGGCCACGGGCCGTGTCAAGAAGTTAACGTCGTACTTTCTCGATTGTTGGATTTACCTACGCAATTGAGCTACTCTCGAGATTCACGCGACTCATAAACGTGACGAGATTCTGATTGCTCGTTGCGAAGCAGATGCCCGGCGCGATTTATCCAACAGAATACTAAGGTTAGATTTCAAACGTCCCTTCTCTAAAAGCTTACTTAAAATATATAGCATACGTAACGTATACTACGTTACATCGGGTAGTTTTCCTCGGAGAGAGGACGTTTCAGAATGTTTAACACATTTTACATACTTACGGACAACAGTTATTTCTCGAAGTATACTCAAGGCCGAACGAGCCCGCGTATTTTCACTCGTACTGCGACCAACTGTCGACGTGATTAGCATCCTTGCGTGTAACCCCCGTGCGCGTGGCGTCGGTGTGAAGTTGTCGAGGTCCGCGTCATTCGCGCCTCGCTGCAGCGAGTAACGGAACCCATAGTACGTCGAGCGTCTTGTGTCGAGAGCATCTATCAGAATGCCGTGATCATCGTATTATACGGTTAGCTCGTTGACGAACGTGTTTACGCGAGTGTGTATCTTGTGAATGCGCAACAAACTTAAGACAAGGACGAGGATGTAAGTCAATACATCAAGCGTTGTATCCGGAGCAGAGAGAGAGAGAGAGAGAGAGAGAGAGAGAGAGAGAGAGAGAGAGAGAGAGAGAGAGATCACCAATGCCGACATAAAGGTTATCTCTCGAAGGGTACTAAAGATCGAACGAGTCCCGTGCGTCGCACTTGCTCGTCGAGTCGAGAATAATTCGGCTGTACCGTTCTCGTAACCAGAAGCCGTAATGATACGTGAATTGGCTGCGTCGCGGTCCGCATCGGGATGGAAGACGGTTGGCTCGCGCTGCGACTGACTGTATTTCGATGCACAATCGATCTTTCTAAGAGAATCGAACATTCCTACTGACTGTCGACTCACGTTGTGACGTCACCTCGCGAGCGTAGCGTCGATATGAAGTTGTCGCAGTCCGTGTCTTTTGGCGCCTCGCTGCAGCGAGTAACGGAACACATAATACATGGAGCGTCTTGTGTCGAAAGTATCTATTAAAGTGCCGTGATCCTCATGCCGTATTATGACATGACGGTTACTCGCTGTCGAGCTCGTTTTCGCGAGCGTGTGTCTCGGAGTGTGCAGCAAGGGATCGTGAAACAAGAGCGAGAACGAGGACGACGACGAAAAGCATAACATACACCGAGCGTTTTCTACCGGCGAGTGTCTACCAAAATGCCGCGATCGTCGTATTACAACAGTTCGTTCTCGAGTGTTTTCGCGAATGTGTTTGTGAGTGTGCTGCGAACTTGGACAAGGGCAAGGACGAGGACGAGGACGAGGACGAGGATGAGAACGAAAGGTATAAATACATCGAGCATTTTATATTGGCATTAGAGAGAGAGAGGTTAGACATACCATTCGTTTTTAGGTTATATTTCTTAAAACAAAAGCCAACAAGACTTTGAAATCATACATAAAAGTGTCACGATTGTTATATTATTACAGTTCGCCCTCGATTGCGGTTTTACGAGTGTTGTGTTTTATGAGTGTGCAGCGAGGGAATTTAAGACAAGGACAACGACGACGAGAACGGAGACGAGGACGAGGTCTAGGAGGCATCAGCTAGGTTCAACGGCGGTGCATCGTATCGGTGAGTGCTTTTCTCCATTAACTCTGCATGTGCGAACGTATAACTCAATATTTTTCAAATCATATCTATTATGCATAGAAAGAATAATAATTGAGAATGACCAAATAAGTTGCATTGAATAAGTTAAGGAATTATATATGCATATTGCGAACATCACTGATCGATTTGCTCAGCGATATTTAATAGTGTGAATGATAATGATTTACATGGTTTTATTTGACGTCGGGCATTTTCTCCGAAAATCTTGCAAAATTGTTCAACAACGTTTTAATACAATTCACATATTCTTTTCTATAATCTATAAAAGATAAAATTAATTACTTTATTAACTTTCTCGGTCGCAGTTGCTTGTACAGAGTTGGGTAGTAACTAGTTAAAAAGTTAAAAGTTAAATAAAAAAAATTAAATAGTTAATAACTTTTAACTTAGTTCATTTTAAACGATTTAATTTTTAATTTTAAATAATTAGTTTAGAAATATATAATTTATTAACATTTTTCTAAGTCAAAAATTCATATAAAAGAAAAATATATTCCATAAAAAACAATATCTCTGTTATTTCATATAAACTTAATTTATGAATAAAATATTAATTTGTTTAATAATCTATCCATATTATAATTGTTTTAAATAATTTAACTTTAAAAATTTCTAATTTCTAATTCAATATAAATAAATAAGTTTTTATAAATAATATTTAAAATCAACTTTTAATTTAAGTTTAATCTTATCGTAACTTTTAACTTTTAATGTAACTAAATTAATTTTATAAGTGACTTTAACTTAATTTAGTTTAAAAAAATATTAATTTACCCAACCCTGTGCTTGTATTACATCAGGTTTAATCAAGTATTCGTAATTGCAAATAAGTTTTTGAAAATTATAACAATTTTTTAAGTAAAAGTACAATGAAATAAGTACAAGGAGATTAAACATGAGCAGTTTTTTTTATAGATTTCGTTCGTTCTCTCGAAATGTTCGGTCTCGCATGTTGCCACGTCATGCGTAAAAGTTTAAAAATTATTTTCTATCAGTATGCGGAATCCGGTGGGGTGTGACGCATTGCGAATTCAGGGCACGAAGGCTTGCTTCCTCAGTCTCGGCCTAACAAAGTTACATACTCGACCCGTACCCCTGTCAATAATGCCGCCGAACAACTACGCACACCGGTAAAGGGGGAACGGAGGCGAATGAACTGTATGTTCGTGAACTTCCCAACGGGCCTCCCTTCGCGTTTGCTTTCTCGAAGCTCGTATTTGAGATACGTCAGGTGCAAGAACGGGTCGATTTAATCCTCTAATTTTCCAAATCGACAATAACCGTTACAAAAGGGCCTCGTAACTGCCATGTTTTGCATATTCTATCTCACTTAAAACGGTGCTTGCTTCCCCGGTAGGTCCGATTAAAGCAGTGTCCCAGTGCAATTTACAATATTGCTTTTGTGGAAAAAGTTTTTCTAGAGATTCGCGGTGTCATTGAAATTTCTAGACTTTGTTCGCCTTCGCCGGTAAGAGCTTTTAGGAAGTCGTTATTATTTTGACGCAACCGTATATATATAGACAATTTTGTGATAGCGAGAAAGAGACAGTTCCGAGGGCTACAATAGGAAACGGTGCGCAACGATGTCATTGTAAGCGGACGATTTTGAATTAAATTGTCCCCTGTCACGCTTGCCGAATATTAGTCTGCATAAAAACCAACTGTTGCTCCTTGCGATGGCACGGCCCGGCAAGATCGATCGGACGAATGTCGTCCACCTTCTGGCGAGACGCTTTGACTAGAAAAAGCAACTAGAGATTCCACTATAAACTATCAATATTTTCCGCGAGAATGCAACGTACAGTTTTCGCACGACGACGACGCGACGTTCCGATATCGCAGAGATTCAATTCCGCGCAGTTTCACGATTTATAAGTGACATTACTTCGATTCCACGATCGCTTCTTCTTTCCGATTAACTTCATCCGTCGTTTACGTTTAAACACGCGTCTCTTGACGTCGTGCAATTTCCAATGCAGCTCGAGTGACATTCATATCCAACTTTGAGAAAGACTCGCAAGGCCAATTCAGTGGGGCACGTTCTCCGCGTTCTCTTCAATAGTAAAGCACCAATACGAGACATGGGGCTTTATGTCTTCTTTCCCGGTTGAATATCCTACTCGAGATATGAAATCTTCAAACACGACATTCCAGCAACCACGATATTCCAATATCTGTTCGGTTAATCTTTAAACAAGTGCAGAGGGCAACGTCTAATATGATGTTTGCATGCAGCACCTAAAGCGCTTCTCCCGCGGAAAAGGGACTTAATTTTACCTTTATCGATATCGAATTGGGTCGCATCGGTTCTTTAATACGAAAATGCCGATATTCCCTACATTTTGCACAAGATAGCGGCAGGCGCATTCCACGCTGGAACATGTAGCTTCAACTTTCGAAGATCTTAATAGCTTACAATTTTATCGTCGCGGAATTAAGTCATATTGGTTTCCGATAATCGCGGTCACGAATATTCGCGCGGCGCCTCGTAAGGCGATCTCGTTCGCATAAATCTAATCGCACTTGGGCGATATCGGCGGGTCGATAATGTCACGCGGAGTAAAGCGGCGACAGTCATTTGTTTCGCGCTTCCGAGGACGGTGTACGCTATCCGCGGACCACAAAAGGGACCTCGATACGATTTTATGGGGACAATCTATTTCGTAGAACATTACTTTTATCGCGGTAAGTGAAATGGACAAAATTGCGAACGGGTTTACGGTGGCCGTTCCCTCCCAGCCGCGCTTTCAGGGAACGTTCCAGCGAGAACGGATGAAATTTCTTGGAGATGGCCGGCAAGAGCGCGGCCGGAATTCGAAAAATGAAAGACTTCTCGCTTCGGCGGACCGCCCGCCGCCGCCGCTACCGCGAATCGATTTTATCTCGCCCCCGACCCCTCGTACGTTATCGAACTTGTAGCACGCACAATGAACCAAGTGGCCGATTTCTGAAGAACTCCTTTTAGTTTCGCAATGTTTCTTTCCCTTTCTTCGCGTTCCTTTTTATCTGAAACGAAAAATTTCGTGACGATATTTGAGCGAACGCGACGTAATCTCTGAAACAGTTGGTAACTTGGCGAACTCATTAACAAACGTTAATGGCGAATAGAGTTTATCGTGGAGTTTATCTGCTTCCCGGTTACAGTGCTAAAAGAAGACTAATGTGTCTTTCCAGCGATAAGAATTTTTTGTTTGTACTTGGGGGGGAAAAGCGTAGCGAATCTGGGAAAGTGGATTATCGAGTACTACCTCTTTCATTTTTGTGGGAGATAAGAGAAATCCGATAAACACATCGCGAACAGGAATAGATAGATGTACTAATTTTTCCCGTGCCGCACTAATTCTCTGGCTTTTGCCATTCTTTTTCTTCCGAAATACTCTGAACTTTTGAATGCGAATAATTGCACAGAAAAAATTTCTGGATCCAATGCTATTAACTCTTCCGTGTATCGTAAAATAAGATTGATATGGAGGTGTAATTATAATTATCATTGGAGAGGAAATATTATAATCTTAAATGAAAAAATTCTTAAAGAAGGAGGAGAGTACATCAAGAATATTTTTAGCCTTGCTATTAGAAATCTTTTCTGAGAGGATAGTTACACTCAACAAGTATTGCGTCTAATTTTTAACACGAAAGCACAGCGATACTTTAAGCGTATAAATTGCATCGAGAATCTCGTGACGAGGCTGTTGCCGAAGGACCTAAGCCCTTTAAGCAGCCTATTGTCGATTCTAGCGTCGTAGTCTGGATTCAACCGCGACAATTCGAGCGTGCACCGGTGGAAAATGAGAGAGAGTGGTCGCCGCGGATCGCTTTCGTGTCGCCTAGCCAGCTGCGTGTTATCAAACCTCGGGCACGCGCAATGGACAAAGTGGCTGAACTCCCTCACCGCACTTCTCCACCTCCCTCCCCCTCCCTCCTCCATTGCCCTCCTTGCCTGAGGAGCAATTTCGCGGTGAAATTTGAGCGAATGCCGTGTAAGTCTCGGAACCGCGGACAATTTCGTGGTAACGTTAACAAATACCGTTGCACGCTCGTGTCCCGTGCCACGTTTCCGGGATACGGGCTGATAGCGAAACCCGCGCAGAGTCACCCCCGCTCCGTTTCTCCCGCCTCCCTCCACCCCACCGCCCCCTCCTTCCACACGGCCGGAAATTAATATGAAATTGGTCTGTAATCCGGATAGTCTGAGCGCCGTAGACGCAAGAAAATGATCTTCGGGCACGTGGCATTGCGTGCCCGGGCTACTCGTTTAAATACGACCGCGTGGATTATTCCCTCCCTCAACTTCCCCGTATATACCTCAACTTCACCGCCATGCCCGATCGCAATCCCAATTTTGCTCTTTGCCGTCGTTATACCGTCCCCTTTACGGCGGTCTATCTTATTCTCCGGCATGCGCGTTTCTTTGCTCTTTCTCGTGATTTAGGGATCGCGGCAACCCAAGGAACAGGGTAGAAACGAATTTTGCTAATTCCTCTCTCGCGATCTTTCCGCCGCGCGTAATATGATTGTCGGGGAGGGAAGATTTTGGAGATACATCGCGCATGGGATTACGCTCTCTCCCTCCCTCTCTCTCTCTCTCTCTCTCTCTCTCTTCCGCATATTTTCCCAAGTTTCCATGCGCAAGAAGTAAAGAGAAGTATAAGTTAAATACGGCGAAAGTATTAAGTGCAACAAACGTACGCGACAAACAAAAATACGTACAAACACAGACGTAATGCTCGAGTTAAAGAGCTATTATACACAAAAAAAAAATGAAAATTGCATCACGTATCAAATTAAACGTAACAATCAAAATAAATTTCAAGCATTGTCGCCATACAACTGTAATATACTGTGCCGATAAAGCGACGTGTTTGCTATTAAAGCGAAATTCCAGTATACGCAATCCAGATTTGACTTCATTGCGAATTAGTGTAATCGTACGCGTGGAACTATGCGATATTAGATCGCGTTGCCCGGCAATATTTTATGAGGTAGTATTAGGTATTTTATGGTAATGTACCACCAATTTGCATGTTCACCTAATCCACAACGTATTAAACATTCAATAGTTCATTATACTGCAAGCGTGGCATTAAATAAATAGCGCGGTGTGCTCGATGTAAACAGCGCGTCCTACATTCGGAAGAAAATCTGTTCGCTCGAACAACCAAAAGTCTTCAATTCAATGACGCATATTCCAGGTTCTTTCACCCAAATTCGTTCGCGCTTGAGAATCTGCATTTCGCAAAGGCAAAGAAAGTCTTAATGGGGACAGCTTTTACAATTCTCAGTGAAAACCTAATTTTTTTTAATCAATTCCATCTGTTTCGTCGGGAGTCTCGAGAAGAGAGGAATAAGCACTTTTACAGACTAGGTCTTCCTTCATTTATTAAAAGAAGTAACTTCTCAAGAATCAAACAAAATTTCTGCGTCGAGAAAGGAAAACTTTCTCATTAAGACCATTAGATCATTGAGCGAGTTCCCATTTCTTTTAACTTTTTGTCCCGTCTTTTTATTGCGAACAATAGACTGAAAAAAATAATGTACGTTTTTTCTTACCGATCGTATAAGACTTGGAAAATCTATTCATATACACATTTATTTTATATCGTTGCAGGCGATCTTTATATATAATGTTTTTCAGTTAATAAATAAGAAATTTCTTAGCAACGACCAAGCTCGATTTCATCGTGCTTCCATTTTGCCTCTTGCTGCTGAATGTACTAAATCCGAGCGGTGGGTTGGTCCGCGACGTGTCTAATCCAGTGGGAAAGTGCCGCGTCGGCATTTAATCCTGCCGATCCCACGGATAATCGAGGCGATGGTGTATACATGGAAGAAACATTCCGTTAATCTTGAAATATATCAGCGCGACCATATAAAAGAACAGGACGATGGCCGAGCCAATTTCAACGCCCGAGTAATTTTGAAATTTCCCAGACCGGAGAAACACGGACGAGTACGACACCGCAGGATCGAAACTTTTCGATCGCGGAATGACGAGCGTGAAATCACTGGATACTCCTTGCATTATCTCGGAAACAGATTTCTATCCATCTTCATCCGGCTGACGTTGCATCACCTGTTGTATATAAGCGTGAGGATGGAGGGAACAAAAACATAAGAAAGTTGCACGTTGAGGATAAGAAGCGAGATATCGTTGGGCTCCATCTTGCGTTCGTTTCTTCCGGGAGCTTGAAATAACACGGAATGTATCTCGAAAATGCTATGTGGAGAGAGAGAGAGAGAGAGAGAGAGAGAGAGAGAGAGAGAGGGAGAGGGAGAGGAGAGGGGAGAGAGAGAGAGAGAGAGAGAGAGAGAGAGAGAGAGAGAGAGAGGAGAGGAGAGGAGAGAGAGAGCGAAGGGGGGAGGGAGGAATAACGAGTACACTTATCTACGCCATAATCGCGTTATCCGCCGGAGCTGTTGTTTCTCGTTCCACTATCGTGCTTGCAGTATGTGTACCTCATCGAAATGTGATGCTGCGTAAAATAAAGGTATAGGATATTGTTACTGGAGAGAATGCACACACACACACATACACACACATACACACACATATATCCGTGCTTATATGCGAAGTAAACACGATGGCGTCTACGAAGACAAGCCCTTCTTAAGTAGAAGAACGTTCGAAATTTCACTTTTCCTAGTAGACGAAAATCCACTTATTTCAAAACGATATACAACGCAAATGTTTGGTGCAAATAAGACGCCGTTGCGCGATATCTTATTCTTTCTTATGGATTTCATTCCGTCACCCCCAATCCGCGTCTGAGATAGAATGTTGAGTAACGAAGTGAGCAAAGTTCCGATCGAATGTACCTTTCATTGTCAGTCGAGACAAATATTTATCGTTACGGCAATCATGCGCAAGGGGATATGATTTATCGTCTGGTAAGACACCATGATGCGAGCGAGACGACGGACGTGCCCCGAGCCCGACGATGATTTAAATATCTCGAGGCCGCGGGGCGAAGCGTCACCCTCCGTTGCGCTGCTATCATTTTTTTTCTTCCTTCTCGTAGTAGAAGAATAAGATTTTCCGCCAGCCCGCCTTGTCAGTCAACCGCTCCCTTCTCCACGACGTTTTGCGCTCGTTTTAAGGGGATATTATCTCTAAGACATTGAGGTCCCAATACCGCATTGTGACGATGAATCACTGAAACCGTCCTGCTCTCTTACACCCTCGGGGATTTCTGAAAAAATTTGAAGGGTACCATGGCATTAATTATGGCGTGGAATACCATTGTTTCTTAAATCTGGTTAGACTTCGGATCTCGATTATGCATGCTATCATCGAAGAAAATCAATCGCCTTTCAGACATTTGCATCGCAAAAAAATTATGAAAAGTGTATAAGTATGACAAATATATACATCTATGACAATATACTATAATTATATTATACTGTATTTGCGGCCCGCGAGTTATATAATCAGTTTTTATAATATCGGGCACGGGGAATAAATGTTTAAATAAACATATCAATTTAAAGTAGAAATGGATTGAAAGAGAAAAGATAAGAGGAGAAAAAGACGATGACGCGACGAACTCGAACATTTGCATCCATTCGGCCGTCATATTATTGGCTTTGGACTCATAATAGAAAGCAGCTTAGGATAAACGCGCCTTATACTTTGTTTCCAAGTTGTTTGTATTGAAACAACGCGCGACAAACGCGGCGGAGCCGCGGAAAAATGGGCAATCCGCAAAATGTACTGCAAAAACTGCCGAGCGCGACCGATGGGACACGTTTTAACGCCCGTTAATCCGCCCGTTATCGATAATCGATCGTCGGATGGCGAAAATCGACTTTGCCCGTGAGCTGTCCGGACAGCGAGAGAGACAGAGAGAGGGGGGGGGGGGGAGTTTTTCTCCATTACGTTTAGTACAAGCCGAAGGTACGTCGTGCGCGCCCCGACCCTTTCGATTCCCGAGGGGATCAGTGGCGGACAAAGGTCACTCATATGCAGGCTGCTCATAGATCATGGTTAGTCCGACCCCCACGGTTGTCTGCTGGCTGCCCATAAGACTCGACCTTAGCATCCTCAATTATCCATGGGGATAGCCACCGTTGTTTCCCCAAGGAGTGCGCCCGCGATGGCGGCTGGCCGCAAAAGTTTCCTTTATAATTAAATCATTAATTTGGCGGGGGAGTTTCTTTGTTTTCTAGACCTTGATCCTCCCCTGATACGGCGAATTATCTTTGTCATTCTCTTTCGGATGTTTAAACATTTCCTTTATATTCAAGAAACGCAAGTCCGTTTTATTCTGTCTGTGTCTGAGATAATAATATGGTTAACAGATTTGCACGCTTTATATTTATTGATGCTAATTTTTTTTTAATCATTGAATTGAAAATCTTGATTGGTTTGAAGAATACACTTTTTTTTATATTTCTCATCATAGATACATCTTCTCACGTAAGTAAAAAAGTTATATTTCTTTGAAAGGTAACGGCGGTTCCGTAAAAAGAGAATTAGTTCTAGTCGAAAGCCTGAAGCAGGTATAATCCAAAAGTTGGCCGAACTTTTGTAAAAGGCATTCTAGGTTGCCTAGAACTAGTCCCAAACTCATTTTCAACTTCGTCCCGTTCCTACAACATAACTTAAACCTCGCCGGCACTTTTGGACTTTTTTTAACGCCTTAAAAATGTGATTTCTAGCGTGGCTTTAACAATCATTTAAATATACGTTGAATATTTTGGCAACGGTTTAAAACAGTCAATCTTTATATACATTGAACGCCATTCATCTCTATGCTTATATTTGATTGATAAAGGATTATGTAAAGTTAAAACGGATATCATTTTTCTTAGCGCTAAAGCATCAATTGTATCAAAAATATAGCTGAAAAATTGAAACTATACCGCGAGGAAATAGAAGCTTGGGTATCAGAATTTCATGGCGATATTCTCAGGATTTATGATAGATTCATGATTTGATTCCAATATACGATTACAAACCGTATATCGACAGGCTCTATTGAAGGATTTGGTAAAATAACTGTCAGTCCATATACTTGACCTTCTATATTATATTTTTGTATATGTATATAAAGATATTCTTAGAGCTAGATATGGGAACAAAGTAGGGCAAGCGTCATTTGAAATGTTATATACTAAATTAGTAAATATTTTATCGATTGGTTCATTCGCTATCTAAAATATTTATTACGAAAAAAGCTTTAAATTACGTTCTTTTTTGTTACTTTTGCTATTTCGCTACTTCTTTCTAGAAGCTAAAGATACGTTTGACACAGTTTGTACGTGTTGCCTGTACCAACGATGGAAAGTTAAAACTCTTACATTACGGAACAAACGCGTAAAAAGAACTCCACGAAGGGATCATACCGCGATAATAAAAGTTTCATGGCAATGCTCAATCTTGCAACTGTAATAAGAGTAAACACGAAGCGTAAATCGAACGCCGGAAATCCCAGAAGCTCGGCAAACGCAGGGTAAACGCAACACACGTTCTTGATATTTCCGCGCTTCAATAGCCTTAACTTCAAAAACGGGTCACGAGAGCCGCGAACGAGGAATTATCCGCCGTTCTATACTTTGCCATATTTCTAGTTGCAAGTCTAATCCCACCATCTTTCCACGGTGCCGTTCCTCGATCTCTCCCCTCGCTACCCGTCAGTTTCCCTTTTTTTTTGCCGCGCTTTTCATCGCTGTACCTCCCTTCAAGTTCTTCGCAGCGCTTTGCGAGTTTGCACATAGGTGTATATCGGCCACCAAGTTAGAGGTTACGCGTTGCTGCACATTCGTCAGGATCTAATTCGCGAAAGTTGTACCATTGGATATTGTAATTGAATTGAATAACTATGATCAATCAATTTGTGCAAAAAGAATTCCAATTCATGTAAAAAAAATTCAAATTATTCAGATTTTATTGATGTACACTAACAGAAAAAAAATTTTAATAAATATTTATTCGAATAATACTAATGAAATATTTACTTACGGTACATAAATATATGTATATTTATATTTAGTAAATACTTCATTAGTACTATTCGAATAAATATTTATAAAATATAGTGATTTTTTCCTGAGGTACAATCTATTAAGTTGGCACGGCGTTCTGTTAATATTTAAAAAATAAAGTTCTAGTGGCATTTTTTATAAATCCGGAGTTCCTTATAAAAATAACGAAGAGTTCTGCAATTTTTATCCAAAAAAAAAAAAAATGAAAGAATGTGCTAATTTTGCGAATCTAGCACGATATCTCATCCTTTAGAGTACAAGACGACAAATATTAGTATATTTGACAAGAGTTTTAGTTAGTACTATCAAAGTTTTACTGATAACTGTAATTTCAAAACTAATTCACACGATTAACATTTTTTTTTATACTAAAATATTAAACATATCACACTTGGACAAAAAGATCGTGCTGCCTATTTATCGCAGTTTCAGCTACAATTTGCTCCAGTTTTGGCGGAGTTCTATGCTACATAATCATTTTTAAAAATAGTTCTAGTGATTGCATTCTTAAAAATACGTTTTTAAGTATATAAACTACCACACTTAGACACTTCGATGGACAAAAGTCCAAGTGTACCATTGGGAAAATAGGTATACATTAGATTACAAGACTTCGAGACTTCTGGCTTCAAGACTTCCGGCTTCAAAATTTCCGGCTTCAAAACTTCCGGCTTCAGAACTACGAGGCTGAAGCCAGCAGCCGGACTTAACAGCCGAACGCTGAAACCCAGATTTTTTACTAATTTATTAGGAACACGTCCAGGCAAGATGTAAAAAAAGTTTCAGCGTTGGGCCACTTTTTGTTTATTAATTATTGAATAATTGAATAATTGAGGCCTAACACCCGTTTTTTAAAATGTCAATTTTTTTTGAAAATTTAAAGGGTGGGCAAACGCGGATTTTTTACTAAGTCATTAGGAACACATCCAGGTAAGATATACAAAAAGTTTTAGCGTTTGGCCACCTTTTGTTTATTAATTATAGATGAATAATTGAGGCCTTATACCCGTTTTTCAAAATGTCAATTTTTTTGAAAATTCAAAACGTGGCTAAACGCTGAAACTTTTTTTACAGCCTGCCTAGATGTTTCTAATGAATTAGTAAAAAATCCGCGTTTGGCCACTTTTCGAATTTTCAAAAAAACGGGTATAAGGCCTTAATTATTCATTTGTAATTAATAAACAAAAGGTGGCCAAACGCTGAAACTTTTTTTACATCTTGCCCAGATATGTTTCTAATAAATTAGTAAAAAAACTGGGTTTCAGCGTTCGGCTGCCAAGATATATACGCGTTAGTAATTTTATTAATCATCTATATTCTAAATGTAGAAAGAGCAATTCATATTTGAATAATTTGGGATCTATTCATTTGCCGTATGTAAATTGTTTTGCGCTATTAACTATTTTGGGAATAATCGTGTTTCGGAAAGTCGTCATCTGTCGTGATTATCGTAATCGGTTGACAATCGTATAGATCTGCCGCGATATGAATGAGTAACAACAACAGTGCTTCTCTCACATCTATTCTTGATACATAAATTTGCAATGCGTTAAGCTGTACGGCGATTCATGAAAATTGTCTAGACTTCGTGTTTCGAGCTGTCTGTTAAATCGATATTATTGAATAATAATTATTTCGATAACGCCAGTATATTTCTTCGTCTATCTCTCGGTTCGCACATTTAATATTAACAAGAATTATATGGACAGATAACCACTAATCTGTCAGATTTAATAAACGAGCTGTTTACTCTGCCTCGTGGTGAACGAAATTTGAGAAACGCTTATCGTTCGTATTATTTTCTCTCTCATCAAAAGCGAGACTGTAGATCGAAAGTGAGCGTTTTATTAGCAAAATGAGATCGGACGTTGCCCTGTATCATCTTCTGCTAAAGGCGTCTCTCAAAACAAATTATGAAACTTTTAATTGGGAAAGCAATTAATTATTCGGCCAAATTAATTAAACTAAAATTCTAGTCTGCGAGAGGATAAGCCGTACGAATTTAAAGAGCATCATGGTCCCTTTTGATATTAATATCTCTCTTTGATAAAATTGTTGCCTTTTCGTTTACGCGGCTTACTTCGCAATTAATTATTTATTTCTGGAGAGATATAATAAATTTCAATTTAAAGGGATTCGTGATAATGGTGACCCAGAAATTTGTAACCGTTTGGTACGTGCGCATCATACCGATTGTTTCGGAATTGTATATTTACTTGTATTTTACCTGGATCGATACAGCAATTTATGAACTCGTGAAAATGCTTGCTTACGCGTAAACCCGCGGTAAGCATTATATTTTGCGCGCACAGCGCCGTACCTTTACAAATCTAAATCCGCTTAAGCCCTGTTTTAAGCCGTTTAATTCGCTCGTGACTGACATTTCTATGTGCAAACATACGCTGTAATTTTATAACTGCGAATCCGCTGCGTATTCCTCCGTGCGATTATGTTAATAAATAAAAGATGTTAAATATATGTGTTTATGTGTCCTCCTATGAAAAATAGTGAATTTCATACATAGCCGACCCAAATTCCGTGTTATCAGTATGCACAAACGCGAGGGGAAATTCACAGCCGGCATTGGTGTACAAAATTTCGGCAGTGGACTGCCGAAAAAAGTAAGCAGTGATCTATAATATTGACGGCATTGTCGTCAGTGGTTGGGGAGTGGTGAGCTCACTTCAGAGTCGGTTTTTCGATCATGGGGTTGAGCACAAAAATTTTTGAATACTTCGGGAAAGCTTTAGAATTCTTGTGCAGGCATTGGCGTATGATAATGGGCACGCGGTAGTGTTCATAATTGCATGGCATTGCCTTAATTTTAATATAGGATTGACGGCATTGTAGGCATTGACTAACAATAAGCATTGTCGGCAGTGTACAAAAATGTCGGCAGTGTTTTACAGCAATGCCAAAAATCGGCATTGGTGTACAAAATTTTGGGTTGTGAATTCCCCCTCGCACAAACGTCATAATGTATATATCTTTAGGATGCGTCGTTTGTACTATAATAGTTACTTTTTGGTTTTTACATTGCATTTTTTTCTATATTTAACCAATTGTCATTCTTTGTAAAGAACAATAGAAATTATTGCCAAGATAACAAGAGCAATTCCCTCGTTTCTTGCCCTAATTGCGCACGACGTCAATGTGTGCTAAAGTTCAATGCTAGTAGCAGCCCAAAGTGAACTTCCATTTGAGTAGTATAGATAGGTGGGTTCTAACTCGGGAGCTCCGAGGAGATTAGAAGAAGAGAATGGTCCCTTACGGGATACGGGGGACTCTATACCCGGTTAGTGCGAAGATCGCGGGGTAAGAAAGAAGTCCGCGTTTCGCAATGCGGAGTTCACGGTGCGGCATGTTTTCGCAAAAATAAAAATAAATCGCTATTGAATCGCAACCACAACCGCGTACCGCAACTGTAACTGCAACCGCAACCGTAACCGTGTACCACAACCACAACCGCGAAATACACCCGCACACCGGACTCTCTTTCTCTCTCTTCAGAGTTCCCGAATTAGAATAACTTTATACTCATGCAGTTTTCAAGGAAAGATTCTCTGGTGGATGCACCAAGTATGCTGTTCTCAAACACAACAGCTCTAATTAAGTGTCAGACTCACCGAGTGGAGATGACACGCAACTGCGGACGATAAGGCGGTTAAGGGGTTAAGGCTGCAGTTGGCGCCGTCGTGAAAAGAAAGTCAGGAGAAAGAAGGCGGCACGGCGAAACACGCGCGGCAGAATTAAAAGCCTGGAGGGCAAGCTCCTCTTATCCACTCGACGAAACGCGATAATGGCTCAGCCACGCTGTAAATCTTACGGATTAATTCTCCGCGCCTTCGCCGCAAATTTCCTTTCTTCCGCTCCTTCGCACCGTTTTGCCATATTTCTTTATTTCGTTCCGCCCGCGCGTATCTCTTCTTAAACACCGTTCTACAAAAATTTTGAATTATTTTTTTTGGGGCGGGGGGAAGGAAAAAAATTGAGTTAGAAATGAGTTCGAAAATAATCATGAGTTGCCAATGATTAATCCTTCAACTGGAAAAATGGTTTAACCGTAATCACCGCTAGATGTTGGAAAATAATTATGTCATTTTTCGTTTGCGAAGTGTTTGCGTAATCTGAAACATAATTCTTTTCTGTAATTGTGACGCGCTCATTTTATTTTTACAGGAAATAAACAAAATGATGTGAACGCCTGGAAAATACACATTTTTATTAGAAGTTGTCCATCATCTTTAACAGATTTTATCGTTTTTTTATTTTGGAATAAGGTCATATAAATAATCAGTGCAATGTTATACCGTTCTTTTATCAAATAAACTTTGAACAGGATGTTGGAGAATGCTTAATTAGAGGTTATATTAGAGAAAAAAATTGTTTTTTTTACTTTACTTTTTAAAATTGCTCACAGTGACTTAATATTTAAGCTAGTTATACTGAAAAAAATTTTTAATCTTAAAGTGCAATTTTGAAAAGTAGTGTGAGAAATAAATTTCTTCCTTCAATATTATTTATGTTATTAATTAAAAAAAATTATCTGCAAAAGAATAATGCAAGATTCAATTGGTAACTATTCAAACATGATTTTACATCAAATAAGGATGTATTGAAGATGAATTGTGAATTAATTACTTAGTAATAAAGAAATAGTGTATTTTTTCGATTTATATTATTCTGTTTATTCGTTACATATGATTTTGTATTTGCAAAAATTATATTTTTGAAATGTAATTTTTTTTCTATCAACGATACACATAATAATAATATTGATACAGAGGAAGTGTTCTTCGATCTTTTGATTAGTTGAGACAGATAAAATCTTCTTTCGGTTCTTTACTGGCTCCTCTACCTGAGTTTTCCTTACTTGTCTCCCAAGACAATCCAGAAACGAGCTACAGCCGCGACAGGATAGAGCGAGTTGACGTTAACCGGTAATTACCGCTAATGTCCCGTCTCGTCGCCGTTCAAAGCTCACGAGTAGGTTCTTCCTTCTGCTCCCTGCCGCTCGGCCGCTCAAACGGGGAGACTACTTAGCAGAATTGCCACCTCGAATGTCGCGGACACTTTCGTGCAAACGGAACGCACAATCGAGACGAACAGCGAAGTCGGAATTGCGCGTAAATAAAACTTTAAAAATAAAGCTTTAAAATAGTTCTTTGGCATTCGCTTTCTTATTCGAAGCCGAGTACGCGAGTTACGTAAAACAAGAACTGAGTTGAAATTAAATTGGTTTAAACGTTTAAAAATACATGAAAGTTGCACGGAGAGTACAATTTTATTGCGGCATCTAAAAATTCAATTAGACCAATAAACAACTTTATACCATTAAAATTATTATATAAAATACCCAAGAATATGGTAATGTTGCAGCAGTTTTGACATTATAGCAAGCAAATTAAACATTCGATACAATTTTTTAAATAGTTTGACATAATTATTTTTAGGTCTGTATTTCAATTAAATTGTTCTTTCTATGCATTATAGATATTCAAATTTCAAACGTTATATGTAACATAAAAGTAGATGCTACGAAATGTTTTATAGATTTTTAATGTTTACGGATAAATTTCATCTATTAGTTTGAAATAATACGATTCACGAAAGACTTTTTAGCGAATAAGCAAAATCTCAATGAGGATAAATAATACATTACGGCAGCAATCGTGAAATTTATCTCTAATAATGCGTGAGTATGCGAGGACAAAATAGTGAAGGGACGCGAAGGAAATCGTGTTAAAATACAGTAGTTGAAGTCGTAGCAGGATACCACGGAGTGCTGTTTTTGATGAAATTCAGTTGCACCAGCAATTTACTGAGTACTTCCATAATGAATACCGCCGTAGTGATTGCGAGGACGTAGTGGACATGCGAAAGCAGGTGCAGCACGGCTGCGGTAATGTCACACGTCCTTAAAAGCCGTTACCTTATTACATTTGTAGGCGCTCGTGGACGCTGCACGTCGTAAGAATTTTCACAGAAAACGGAAAAAATTTTAAATAAACGTCCGTAACGTAATTAAGGCAAAATAAACAGTGCATCGCAAAATTGTGTCGCGGTTTTTATCTTAATCTCTCGCAGCTGTACAAACGTTCCGGAACTTTTCCCTTGTTTCGTGCACATTATTGCCGATCGTTTTAAAGGATACCGCGGCATCGCGAAGATAGCGAATCGCGTCTGCGCGACTTGGGTTGAAAGGCGGACTGTTCCCGGAACATAGAGATCGGCCGTGCGAGAAACGATGAGTCAATAATGGCGCTTTAAAATGGCTTAAAAGTTGCGAAACAATTCTCGAAGCCTCGGGAAACTGACAAATGCCATCAAAGTTTTAATACCAAAGTCATTTAAAACTTCGGCCCATCCGTCCCGTGGCTCGCGAATAGAACTTGTCGCTTCACCGTCACCATCCTCCGCTTGATCTGTTCCTCTCGTTTTACGTTCCTTTCTCACCATCCCTTACGCTTCGTCTTTCTATTTGGTACAGGATGTTATAATATTATCTCATGAGAATAATCTTTTCGATTGCTACTATATTGCGCAATATTTCTAACATACATTTGTTACCTGATTTATCTTTCTAGTAGAAAGATTTTTTTCCTTAGGTCGAAACAGTTTTTCTTAGAATCTACATTTTTATCAGGGATTATAAATTTATTACGAAAATCACAGTATTACAAAAATATATTTTTCAAATCTGTACGTTATGGATATGAGCCACTGTTCTTCAATCAAATTATCGTGCCAATACATACATACATATTTGTATTTCTGGATACCAATTCGAAATGGGTTAAGAATCACTTGTCGGAGGTCATTATTGTCGCGCGCTGTACAAACTACCTTGTCCTAATCCCGTTCCTATTCCTCCTCCTACATCCTCGGTTCCTCATTCCACGGGCTCGGGGAAACGCAATCTCGCAAATTTGCTTTGTCCCAACGAGGAGGCACGGAGGCGAAACGTAAACTTGCGAAGCGCGACGACCGTCGACAGTGGATCGGATTGGATTATTATTTAAATCACTCGACGGTGTTATATAGATCGTTGGTATAAAATAAATTCTGCGCGACATAAGATACTACTCTTTTCTCGTCCGTAAAGAAATAAAAATGCGCGCGAGTAAATTGACAGCGCTGCCTGCCGCGTAGCGTTGCACTTAATCAAATTTATCGATAAATATTTTCATTGAAAAAGCGGCGAACACGTTTTTGCTGCGCTTTTAACTCGACGCCGAGTGGCTCTCGTTGCACACAGTCTCTTATTTTGTGTGTGAAAATACACGGGATCGGTATAGAGCGATGACTGCTATAGAACGCAATTCACGTTGAATGGGAAAACCGTCCCAAGATATATCGTTAGACAATGATGGCGCATCTATTTTCACGGTTGCATCAGGGAAGTAAATTAAAGGCGATTTCGTTCTCTGTCTTCCATTTACATTTAGCCGCGCGAACATTAATTCCGCCCCAATTAAACCACGGTACGCCGCGCTCTCCGGTTGCTGCTTGCATTTTGTTGCGACGCGAGAACCGTGTCCTCCTTTACACGAGAAAAAGTACTTGCTCGCTTCGAAGTCTCTAATTAAGTTCTACTTAAGCCACCATATATTCTGCGACGTGGCGGTAACACTTATTCGCGAGCGAGGTCATGCTAATTTCCTGTCTCGTATATATTCCTTCATAAGATCCAACGCGTTTAACGTCGTTGTTCAAGTTTCACGTTTCCAATAAGCGTACCTAATCGGAATTCTAATTACAAATTTGTAGGTCAATTTATATATCCCCATTTTACATAATTACTTTAATATCAAGATAAATCCTTGTTTATGAGCAGCTCTGAAACAAATTTAGAGACCAAATTGTTTTGACTAATTTAATATTTAATATATTTTTAAATTACATTGAAATTTCAAACAATTAACACAGAAAAATATGTTATCGTGATATGACATTGATATTAGAATTGAATATCAATTTTAGGAGATGTTTGTAACATTTGTATCTTTTAGAATTTTATTACAATTGATAAAATTATGATTCTGAAACAAATTTAGAGACCAAATTGCGCTAGTTTAATATTTAATATATTCTTGAATTACATTAAAATTAAAATTTCCATCAATATAAAAAATTGTCATCGTTGATATGACGTTAATATATATAAGAATCGAATATCAATTTCAGAAGATGTTTGAAAAATTCATATCTTACTTTTAGAATTTTATTACAATTGATAAAATTACGATTCTTATTCGTTTTTTTTTAACCTATTAAGAATAAACTAACATCGTTAAAATTTTGTCATACTAAATTTTATTATGCTAAGAATGGAATATAATCTTAGATAAATTTTAAAATTATTCTAATCAGACCATAGTTCTTACGAAGTAATAATTATTAATAAAAGAAATGTTTATGTAAAATTAATGAATGGCATCACATAATGCCAAAAGGGACTTGTTTATCAAAAAATTTTTTATGTGTTCAATATAATTCCAATAGTTCCAAGATTGCACTATAAATTTATAGGCGTCCCACACGGGACTCATTATGTCGCGACGCTTTGAGCGCTGGATACGTGAAAAAGCAGCGTGGGGAAATCACTTAAAATCTCGTGGGTCCATCCTTAGAATCTCTCGTGTGAATGTAAGCGTGCCGATGAAATTTCTGAATCGCGGGAGGTCGGAGCACACAGCTCCGGATTTTACGAGTCATACTGACAAAACCCGCCGAAGATCCTGCGTCCAGCATCTCCTCGATCCTGGACGCCCTCAAGTCACACCCTCCGCGTACTTTGCTTAAAGGACCCTATTGGAAAAGTTTTTTACGATTGGTTCGTTCGCGAGAGAGAAGTTGGGTTCGCATCGCCTTACTCCGAATCTCTCTGAATAAAAGGGATTCGGTGGCGTCGACTGTTCCTACTAGAATATGTAAGTGTACACGTATATTAAGGTACGTCGCCGTCAATGTGCAGCCTGGAATCATACGAGTCTAAACAAAAGTAAACGAAGCAGATGTTTTCGAAACACAGTAGATTGAGACGTACACCGATACTTTGCCGGTCATATTTTTTGAATATGAATTGCTCAACACGGAATTTCTCGAGTTTTTTTTACAAAAAATTCTGTACAAAATAGGGGGTTTTTTTTAAGCGTGATATCGTTGTAACCGTCTTGGCTTAAACGCCAAGAGTCGTAAAGACATCCGCAGCCGCGAAGTGACATCATGGTTCTCGTGCTTTGTGACGCCTAATATCCGTAGGAAAGGCTACTTTAAAGGCGAAGTCCTGTTTTAGGGCCCAAGTTTACCGCTTAAGTTTCCATTGCCAGAGTGGGCGTTCGTGCAAGACACTCCATCGTTTTAATTGCCGCGTCGTTACTCCCGCTTTTTTACGATCCATCAATTTCCTCGCGGTGTCGCGCCGCGGATTCATCGATTCAACGCTCCGACAATTTTTCAAGGCTCACAGAAATTTAATAATAGCTTGGTGAATTAAATGATAGAGAACATTCATAAAATTCGTATTAGACGAAATGATATATTAAGAAAAATTATCAAAGAAAGCTTTATAATTAGCGAAATTTATTAATGGATGTATAGGACATTTCTAAAATTATTAAGAAAATTATGAAAAAATTACAGAGTGCTTTACATTGCATTTGAAAGTAGGAAAAATTTATCGGTGATTTTTTATCTGAATAAAAAATTATTTTAATAAAACGTAGACATGTTCTTTAATAAAAATAATTACTGAAATAAAAAATTCTGAAAAAAGT
The DNA here is from genome assembly GCF_016802725.1 of Solenopsis invicta. Taxonomy (NCBI): domain Eukaryota; kingdom Metazoa; phylum Arthropoda; class Insecta; order Hymenoptera; family Formicidae; genus Solenopsis; species Solenopsis invicta. The sequence goes on from NC_052665.1 coordinate 8,453,763, forward strand.
CTGAATTTTTTTCAGTATTTAAGTACTTTAGTTCTGTAAAATAAACAAAATTTATTTATTTACAGCATAACTAAACAGACAATCATAATAAAACTTTATATAAATTATTTTGAATACTTAAAATATTTACACAAAAAATTGAGATTTTTCTTAATATTATAAAAAATAATTTAATTTTTAATAATAAGTAAACTATAAAATATTTAAATAAATAATATATAATCTTATGCACACAACTTTTATATGTATATAATTTAATTGAAGTGTTAAATACATTTTCAAATTTTATTTACTTTGCAGGGACTGTATGTCCGATACATCTTTAATCAATGATTGCTTTCTGTTGCTTACATACAATACGAATTATTAATAAGTACAAGTTTCGACTTCATTTTCATCGTCCCTTCGCTTTCTCTCTCTCTCTCTGTCTCTCTCTCTCTCTCTCTCTCTCTCTCTCTCTCTCTCTCTCCATTTATCTGAATCCTAATTCGTTCTGTTTCCCTCTCGCTTTGCAGCCACCAATATGCATGTTTCTCTCTTCCGTTCTATAACCGGGCTCTCTACGTCTATCTGTTCTCCTTATTTCTACCACCGTTAGAATCCCGCCGCGTTATAATCCAACGTGGCGCGGGTTTAGTTTGACAGGTAGTCTACGAGACTGACACAAAGCTCGCCACCAAACATACCTACCTACCTGCTACCGACCACCGCAAATGCCCGCGTGTAGGAAGGAACGCCGCAGCGAACTCCGGCGAATCTACGCACACACCCGCATCCGAATAATCTCCATTCAAAATTACGTCACGCGCGGTGAAATTGCGATGGTTATGCAACTTGAGAATTTCGAGGGGGGATTCATCGTTGAATTCGCATTTCGCCGGACGCGATGCCGGAGCGGTGCATCACTTCGGCAATCGCGACGGCAACAGACGGCTGTGCGTCGCGCCGCGTCGAGCTACGGCAACATGCTATTTTTTTAACGAGAAGCGTACCGTGAAATTGGCCTGCGAAATTCAATGTCGGCTGGAACGAAACGTTTTAACTGAATGTGTTCGATGTGGGAGCATTACTGATTTTACCGAATTTTATTGCACGCAGTTACGATTAAAATAAATGGTTTCCATCTGACATCACTCTTATGCAAGTTAATTGAATATAAAAAATATTAAAAGGGGTTATGTTTGTAATATGTTGTTGGAAATATAAGTTTATAGCACAAAAGTATTATATATGGATTCAATTAATTTTATATTATTTTATTTTGAAGTATATTATGTTGCACTGTTTAATCATATTAAACATCATATAATTGAAGTTGAAAAGTTAGCTTGTATTTTAATAGAAACGTGGAAGAGCTTGTTTTTCAATTATTCGCTTCGGAATTAGAGTGAAGGCGTTTAATAATCAAATATCGGATTTTTTACTTATTTATAAACGCGCGGAGACAAATCAGATGGAAAAGCGCGCGATATATTCTTACAAAGGCTCGCGACGCGACGCGCCGCGCCGTGCAGCTGTCTTCAGTAACTCGATTCGCGAAAAACGCGGCACGATCGTCGTTGCAATTATCGGAGCGATCGTAACTATCGAAAGCCATTACCGCGGGATTATGTGAAGCGTTGCTCGCAATTCCGAGTGCTGCTGCCGCTGCTGCTGCTTCTTCAACGCTTCGCGTACCCAGAGCTTGAAGGACAGGAAATCGACAGTTTCTTTCGAGCGATTGTCTCCATCCTACGTCTCCCCCGCTTGCCGTTCTTTTCGATGAAAAGTTTCGACTTCGAGTCGCTCGTTTTTCTTCGGTGGGCGAGGGAGGGTTGGTAGGCGACGGTGAGAAAGAAAAAAAGAGGAATAAACGACGTATCAACTAACGGAAGACGATTTGACGATTTTACAGAGTGCCGCCTTGTTCTCTCTCGTAGGCTTCCCTCCATCGCAGATACTACGACGCAAACAGCCGCCGTGCGATAAACGTTGCTTCATGAAACTTTCCCGTTTTATCTTCCTCCGTCTACCCGCCCGTGCATCCATCTGTCGCGCTCGCGGCTCAGATTGATGGCGGATATCAATTTTACGTCCGAAGTTATTGCTAGACTGTGTTTGCGCTCATTCGAATATATCCGCGCATAAATCGACAGCCGGGCTCCACGAGAGGAGCTTTTATCTCGCGAGCAGAGAAGATTTCCCGGCGACGTCTCCCTCGTCGTCGCGCGTCGCTCGGAAGAATTTACTACACGTATTCTGCAATCGGTTGCCTTTATTGATAGTGATACGGTGGTTTCGTCTGCGCTCGTCAAAGCGACTCGCACTCATTTATTTTATTACGTTCGATAATTCAGAAATATTTCTACTATCTTTATATCGATTAATTTGAATGAGAATTCCAGAGATTTCATCGCTCGTCTTAATGATTATCGAGGTAACGCGTCGGTAGAAGAAATTAAATATACAATATTTTAACGTAAATATTTGACCGATATAGAGTGCATTTTGCAATAAGAGGAAATGCCGTTCTGACGAGATTTCCTCAACGAGAGGACACGACTTGTCGCGCTAGAAATCTTTCAGTCGGCCGCATTTACAGCGGCGCTCCTTAAATCGAGGGCCGTGTACACGCTCCACTCGTGACTCGATTTCAGTCGTGACGGGACTGCGAGAAACTGGTTAAAGAGACGAGCGAGCGCAATTCGTTTCGTCAGCGAATATCAGGCGACCGATTCGCGAGCGTCGCCGCGGGCGAGGCGCCCGTATTGCCAGCAAAACCGCGCGCGCACAGAACCGACGCGGTGCCTTGTATATTCGTTATTTGCAGAGGGGCTTAAGCGGGCATTACCTGCAGTATACGTTTCATAATCCATTCCGAGAAATTGCTTGGTATATCTCTCGTAATCCTCGATCGAGCCTTAAAGCGTGTTTGCGTTATGATCGCGAATTTCGCAATATCTTCTTAACAAATATATCTTAATTATATCTTTTGAAATAATATAAAATTTATTAAACGAAATACAAAGACACATTTAATTCCTTTCACATATACGAAATTTATTAAAACAATAGATCTTTGAAGAAAATATTTAATTCCGTGAGAATTTGGAAAAAATTTTTCCATTTCTATTTAGATATATTAGCATATAAATGAGAAGGAGCCTTTTTTTCGTGCTTTTGCATTAGTGCGCAGCCTTGTACGTATATTTTTATGGAATCGCCGTGATATTTTCGTTCATTATTACCGGACTTTGTGCCGCATGAATGCCTTTACGTAATCGGGATACCGAGTCACCTAATCTATCCCGGAGTTAATAGCTCGCGTCCTCGTTGCTTCGCCAATGATTCAAAGGAAACTTTCTGCACCGTCCTTCGAGCGTACACTGCACGAGTAAGCAGAGCTCGGAGGAAGCGTTATTGGTAGCGATGCATATTGGGGAGAAATTGAGAGAGGGAGAGAGAGAGAGAGGGGGCAAGACGGGGTTAGGTCGGGGACCGGTATAACTTGAAACTTGGTTATGGAGTTGGTTGAATTATGTGTCACGTACTTAGTCTCAGCGCGAATGCGCGCCTGCCGTCTAAATAGGCCGGTACAACGAGACCGCATATGTGCGTACGCGTGTGTATGTGTATGTGTGTGTGTGTGTGTTGCACCTTGCATAGGTCCTTGTATGCCTCTCGCGATATACGCGCGCGTAATCGCTACTTTCACGCTTGCAGCGCGGCTAAAGGGCAGCATCCCCGACGCGATGCGACGCGCGCACCTTCCGCGTGTAACTAGATATGCATTCGCGTGGATACCACGGTGCGAAATACGCACGCTTGGAAACGTCGCGCGCGTGCATATACGTCCCCGTCCTTGTACGTGGTATTCACGGAGCACGTCCGAGGCGAAACTATTTCGTACGCGCGAACGACTGGCGAAGTTGGCGAGCGACGCTTCTCTCCCGCGCGGTATTATGCAGGAATTGATAACGCCGAACTTGTTAATGCATTCCCGGATCAGTGTGCGCCATTTATGGACCATACGAGGAAAGACCTGGCACGTACCTCTCCTTCACCTCCTTCCGTCGTTCTTGCAACCTCCCTATATGCGTCCTACGTCCCAAATTCGAGACGCGGTGGCGGCGGTGAGGCGCGTGAGGTGATTAATTCGTTCGAAAGTTCGCCAAGCCAAAGATGGTGTGCTTCGGTCGCGCGAGCTCTCGTGCATGAATATAATAGCGTGCCCCGCGAGACGGGAAAGAAGGTGGAAACGGATCGCAGAAGTTAGATGCGATCGTGAAAGGAACGCGCGATACTTGAATTGGAAATGCGTTCGAGTCGAGACGGGAAGAGCGCCATATCGCGCACCCCCGTCGCGTTATTGACGCCACATATTGCTGAGGCAGGCATTGGCAAGGACGTTTCTTTAATTTTCGCCAGCGATATGAAAACCTTTAAGACTCGCGACTCGTAAGGCGCGCACAGTGTCGTATAACGCGTTTCGATTAACATACTTGTATTGCGCATAAAATATATCGATTTACGTCAAATAAAGAAATTAACAGCGCCGCGCCGACGCCAAGCTAATTTTATACATTCAAAATGAAAGAAAATGATTTCGCTGTTTCCCGGAGAGGTGACGCGTACACCACCCCCGACCTTTCATCCACCTTCTGCGCACAGTGAAAATGAGCGGTCGTTTCAAGAACCGTTGGAGCGAATGCTTTTGCCGAGTTAATCTCGCAAACTGCTCGAACGGTGCTTCTCGCGCCCTAATTATCCCGGAAAGCGGCATCGTCGAACTCGAATGCGATCGGTATAATCAACGCGCGGAGGATTAGAAGTGCCCAGTCTCGTGGCGCTGAAGGGTGTTCGATAGGGACCGCTAAAAGATGAGAATGTCGGCTCCGACGACGAATTACGCAGTCGGCGGCTCTTGCATTAGGAATTGTCGGCCGTAGCCAGCGATCGCGCGCGCTCCAGCGATCCTCAATACCTCTCATCGCCGCGTCCTAATTATTCTGGTAATTATTCTAGCCATTATCACGCCGGCGGCGACCGATCGATAAGAGCCGCCCACGATCGCGCGTCCCGGCATTCCTCCCCTTTGCCTCCCGATCTCGACCCCCCGGGGGGGTTCAAGCGGATAGGACGCGTCTTACGAAGTTACCCCTCTTCAACCACCGCCCACCAATAAACCACCCTTCTTCCGTGATTCCGAAGACCCTCTCGTAGCACCGTGAAAAGCCGCTTCTGGATTTCGGTGAGACGCCCGCTAGCCACTCTAACGAGAATCCAATAATCCCCAATTCTCCGGAACGATGCTCAGCAAATAGAAGTTTATTTGAAAGATACGCCGTCCGAAAGATGGCGAGTTTTCCGTGTACATACAGGGATACACACGATCGTGCTTTACCCACTCTCCCCGTCCTCCTCCTAGCGAAAAGCAAGACCACTTGTCGTTTCGAAAGCAGGATGATAGTCGTAGGTCATGATACGTAACACTCTCCATATATCACCGGTTAAGTTACATCAATATTTACATTCATATACTATTAAACTTAAGACGGAGATTTCCATGAAATTTTGCTATAAAACTTTGCGTCGGTCGGTGTCACAGTAAATTAAAAATTCCGCAGTAAAGTTTTTTTTTTATGGAAAGCTGATATTGGCAACGCGACATGGCGCGGAGCGTGTCTGGTAGCGATATTATTCGTGACCCAGCTCGGATTACAGGATTTAGCGCATGCATCTTGTTTCTCCAGTTTGGTTGTATACGACGAAGATATTCCGTGCTACGAACCATTGAATAAATATTATACTACATTTCGTGCTTTACGATGAAGATCGCTGTATTTTGTATGCCGACGTAATATATAGATTCGTCGGTAAATTTTAGATTACGATTCGGCTACACACGTAGTCTTTGGAATGAATTCAGCAGTGTGTTCATTGCGATCTAATTAATCCGTTTGAAGAACCGTTCCGGGGACACACGTGCTCAATATTATTCCCGTATGACGCGTAAGTTTGCACAAGAGAGATTTTCCGACAATGACATCATTGGGACGAGGGAAAATTCGGTGAACGTTTTTTTTTCTTGCGCACAGACGTTGCTCGTACCGCTGTTGCAGATCACATAAAAAAAAAAAAAAATAGAATGAACGAGGTGAAAACAGCACGGACCCGAATCGATAACCGCGATAAATATCCTCCGGCAAACTCCTGGCAAATTACACAATTTACGATCTAACGATAACGTAGGGTCCTCGAATATGCGACGAAAAGTTTTAGCCCTGAAATAAATTGCCGAGTTGCCGAAGTCGCATTTCTCCTTGCCGCGTATGCCGTAATTGCTTATTGGTCCACGCAAAACGACCGCGCGTTCGTTTTTACTTATTTAAGTCTGTTACGTTTTCATTTCTTATATACCCTCTGTACATTTCTCTCTTTCTCTCTTGCTTAGTCTTCGTTCCGGTGCAGCGATTTTAGGATTAACTTCAATGCCAAAAGATATTATCTAGACTGTCAAATTTGGGGGATTATTTCATTTAATGTCGAGGGAGAAGAGAGAGAGAGAGAGAGAGAGAGAGAGAAAGATAAAAAGAAGAAAGTATGTGTGTGTGTGTGTGTACGCGCGCGCGCGGAAAAGAATAAGATAGATGAAGATCGAAAACGAAGAACGGGAAGAACAGAGAAGGGTGAACCGGAGCGGCGCCCACCACCAGGTCCACGGCGCCATTTCTTTCATCTTCGGATATTAATTTTACGGTAGAAGTAGACGAGCGGACGAGGGAGAACGATCTTAAGTGAGGTCCGGAGGGGATGGAAACAGAGAGAAGGCCGTAATCCAATTTACCGGTGTCTCTCTCGAGCAAGGGCCTCGTCGGAATATCTCCGTCCATCCGCCTCTCTCTCGCTACCCTTTGCTCTCTGACGTACCACTCCTGTGCCGTAGAATTCTCGTGCAGTGGAGAACTAGAAAAGGCATGACTCAAGATCGAGATAATACCGCGGGTATGCGACGTGTCTTTGTGGCGGTTCAAGTAGCCCGCCCCCTTTATCGCGTTCTTAGCTCCGTGATTTCTGCTCTTCGTTCAATTCTTCAATTTTCAATAATCCAGACAGTATGTTGCAGAGATATATACACACATCGAATGATGGTGAACGTCTTTCAACAATAAATAGAATTGTACGATCTATGTATGTTGGTTGTACGCAGGACAAATTCAAAAGGCAGTCAAGAGTTTTCAGTTACGCGTTTCCGGGTCTACCAGAGTGGGTCACTATTATTGGAAAAATGACGTTTATTCTCATAATAATTGAAAAATTCTATGCTCTTACCGGTCTTACCGTCAATTATCCTAATTAGTGCTTACTTATTTTTATTTGGTTTAATATTAAAGGTCTAATCTTATTCTGTTATTATTGTTTACAAAATATATTATTTAAATGCAATGTTTTAATTTTAGTTACATGTATTATATAATTATATGTGAACATGTCATTGGAAAGAAACAATTGTTTTAATGGTAATAACTTTATTTTCTATTTTAAATATTTTTAGAAGTCATATTTTTCTTCTAAATATTTTTTGTAAATTATATTTATATAATTGTAATAAGAATATTACTATTAAATATTTAAAAAAGTAAATAAAAATTATTTAGAATTGTTTAGCATAAAAAGACCTTGTTTAAATTTTACCGCTATATTGGTTTTATTTTGCCCCTGGCTACTAGCGTCAATTAAGCGCACTATTTTTTTTTAACCGGAACTTACTATCCGTATTTTTATATTCAAAATTATCATACGTCTAATCTTAAGATATCTTAAAGCAATCACAGAGCATCTTAATATTAGCATTTTTTATGATGGTCTTAAAAGAGACTGATAACGTACTGTAAATATCGGACTTAATAGTCTCGCGAGTAATATGGGGATATTGTCTGCCATGAATGTACGTTTATACTTTCCAGACAAATTTATGATACACGCGAGTGCGTTCTCCATTATCTATGTGTATATGGCTCGCCGGGGCGACAATGTGCTTAGGATCTTCTGCTAAGGGAATATTCTCTCTGACACGTGGTCGCATGACGCATTAGAGACGACGCAACTTTTCTCGACGCAACTTTTCTCTCTGAGCCGATAATCAAATTGAATCGTCTCATGCGCCGGCATCCTCGTGGTAACGCTTACGCACGAGATCCACTTATCCCTATAAGTATAAGGCAAGCGAAGGGACGGCAGGCCAGTAGTTTCTTCCGCGTCCGCCAAGAAGTAACACCGTCAGAAATACTTTCCTAAAGGGATGTTAGGACGTTCGAGGAGTTGGCGACGACGAGAAGGGGGTCTCTAAGTGCATGCCGGCTAGGGTTACCACTATGGGCTGTAATATAACCCGCGCGTTCTCTCGTCGGAGGCCCGAAGGTAGTGAGGAAACGGTGCGGCAACGAGGGGGTTGCGGATGATGCGGGGTCGGGTCCGGGTTTGGTTCGTAATGGTATTTCCCACACAGAGAGCTGTTGCTAGACGGCTGCTTACCATAGGTTGAGGGTTTTCGGTGATATCTGTAATATCATGGAAATACGAAACGAAGAAAATGAAGCGAAAACCTTTCTTGAATAAACCTTCATCATATCGTGATTTCATATCGTGCATTAAAACTCGCGAAAATCAGTCGGTGTCTTTTAGAAGATCTCACGAAAGATCTGCATACGATTTTCGACATATAAAATTATACGAGTGTATCCCGTATAAGTGACCACCCTTTTTTTATGTGATTTAGAATTTGAATGAAGGATAATGAATATGTTAAACTTTTGTTGCATGCACTTTTGGATACGTTAAACTCTTTGCTACATATACTTTTAAATGCATTAAACTTTTATTGCCATTAATTTTTGGATAATTGCCTTGATTACTTATCTATTTTTACCTAAATCATTTGTGATTAAGTTTTTATATGGCTTTTCGAAGTCTTTTTCCTTAAAATATATTTAGCTAATTGTATTGATCTCATTTTTTTTATTTAACTTTTTAACTAGTTTTTTTATTTTTTATTAATTTAAAACTTTGCAGACGATTACTATCGGGGTAAATAAAAATAATATTTGTTTAAAAAATATTGTTTTTTTATACGTTTTTAATGTTTTGAATACATAATGTATAACATATATTATGTCTTTAAAATAAACATTTTACGAACTGACTATTTTTCATTTTTGCAGTGTGATTACATGGAAAGAACGGTTTTGGTAAAATATCTAAAAATTTAGCTAGACATAGATCTGAAAATAATCCTTTTGAACCACTAAAATAATTATGAAGTACATTTAAACATGATGAGCAGTACTGCAAAAGAGTTTGACATTTTAGCAACCAGTTTGAGCGTTTTGCACAATGTATTTTAATAATCTGACAAAATTATTTTCAGATTTTTAATCAAATTTTTAGATACTAATTAACAAAATCAGATAATGTATGTACTTATCAATTGCTATGTGAGAATTAGAAGTTTGCCACATCGCATACCCGAAATAGTAATAGTCATCCGCGAAACTTTAATGAAATTTTTATACACGTGAAAAACGGTTTTATTTAAGTATTTAAACATTTAGTTGGATACAGATCTAAAAATAATTTTGTTAAACCGGAATGATTATATACAATATTTAAACTAATTCTTACATCAATACATTACACAACGTTGCTAATTATATTGAAACATCTTTTATAAATTATTTTAATAGTTTAAAAAATTATTTTTGGATTTGTATCCAGCTGAATTTTTAAACACTTTAATATTAATAAAAAAAAGTTGTTCTTTCTATGTAATTTTTAAAACAATTTTATTATTTCCTACGTCTTTATACTTTTCATGTACAATTTTTGTTAAAAGAACGCTACAACTTTTATTATATTGAAATATTTATATTTGAAAAAGTTATTATCTGTCATTCCGTTTTCTAACATATAAATAATTTTTCTGAGCGATCACTGTGCTCACAGTAGAGTTCACTTTAAACCACTTAAATTTTTTTATATTTTTTTTAGTTTGGCCTCTAGTATTTTGCGAAATAAAAAAAAGATGGCCATATTTATGAAAACATTCTGTATTGCAACTGTCGAAGTAACTGGTAATAGAATGACATAAATTTCTATTTATAATAGTATTTGCTTGCAGTTGTCTTTAATTTTGACAATAATAATACATGGAAATGAAAATTTATACCGAAAAGACGAAGTTAGAAGTCCGATGTTTTATTAATATAATTATTCCAGAGGAATATTTTGATATATGTTTCCATACTCTCGTCGAGGCGAATTGGAATAATTATGTGGTAACAATTTTCCTAGTGAAAGATGAAAATGGTGCGACATTAGCGCGAGTTCTCGTCTGCGGAATGCCAAAATTGAAATTGAAGCGGCGAACCTTCGTTTAAAGATTCCATTCACTGTAATAATGCAGCAGGCGGACAAGAGGGTACGTCGCTGACTAATTTAGTAGCGCGGGTAAATATTCATCGTGGATTAGAGACGTTATGCCAAGGAGGGTGACGCGACGCGGGAAACTCATGGGTTGGGTGGGGCGAGTAATTAAAAAGTTTACCGAGAGGGTTGTTAAGTGTGTAGGTCAGAAAGAGTATCTGCCGGATAATTAGACGGTTACGATGGCTGTGCGAGACTTTATCTCTCGCCACGGTTTCGTTCTTCAAATGAATGCCTTACTTACGAAAACGGTGCCTCGTTTTTCTCTTCCTCGCTTCACTCGCCCGGCGCTTTCTCTGTTCTATCCTGTGTGACTATTATAAGACCACCGTGTTTTCTAGACGTACATGGCATGCCGCTCGTAGCGCACCACCCTTTTGTTCTCCGTCAGTCTTTTCCGCCGCCCGTTCCTTTTGACCGTACCGTCCTCTCGCGCGCGCCTTCCCACGAATTCCCCTTTCTCTCTCGCTTTCTTCTTCCGTTCGTGGTTGGCCTTATGCGCCGTTTCACTCTCGCTCGCTCTAGTCGCTCTCCACCCGCCGGCCGCAGGTTGCCGCCATTAACACGAAAACCACAAGGTGGTTCCGTGCACTCTCTTTCTGCCCCGTAACTGCTCCGAAAAATCCGCTTTCAAGGTGATAACCTGCTGTTCGCGGGTGATAAATTTCCGTCCTGCTGGCTTCCCTTTTTCGTACGCTGTAACAACGAGGCGGCATCGAACGGTCGAGCGCGCGAGGAAAAGAACCGACGAAAACGAGAAATAACGCAGCCCCGGTAACGGGAGCGACTCGTCGCAAATAACGGAGGTAAATAACGCGACGGGCGCATTGTGCGGAGCACGCTGGTGCAACACTTTGGGCGCGCAAATGGTAACGCGACCGAAGCAAAATCTAACGACGGGACAGTGCCAATGCTCGCAAAGTGATCCGCGTGCAGTTCGATCGTATTGATGAGTGGCGGCATGCGCGCGTATGTATTTATGTGGAATGGGCAAAATTCAAATAGAGTAATTATTACCCGCAGGCCTATGCGATATTAATTACAAATTATCTATCTACCTGTCTCGCGTGTCTTTTCATCGTTCAACTTACAGTTAATTTCAGAATGATATTGATATTGAATGATATTAATTGCAAATTACGCTCCCCCGAGTGCCACGTGAACGCTATTAATCTTATCGCCTGCTGATTGATATCCAAATAGCTTGTTGTTGAAAGCGAGAGAATTGCGCTATTTATATGCAACACCAAATATTACACAATATTCCGACAATATTGCAGCACTATTGCAACAATAGTGCTGAAATATTCTTAAGAATTTGGAAACGTCTCTGTACGATCGGCGTCCACTTCGCGTTGTTGCAATCTCAAGTTCAGTTTGCTTAAACATTGCATTTTCCACGCTCTGATTAACGACAACCGGATCTGCGACATGGAAGATGCAGGATTTGATTCAGAGCTAAAGTGCGCGAATCGCGGCTTCAGCTACGCGTGAGTACAACGAATTCCCGACGCATCTTCTGGAAACCGCACATGGATGCATTCTCGCGTAATCGTTGAGTAGAATTGCTATCACTTGTGTCAAGAAGATCCAATTTGCGGTCGTATATACATTACACCCGTAAGAGAAACTAATTGTATCGATTTTTGCTCGCTCCTTGAGAAATTGCGTCATAGCGAAAGAGCGATAAAGGGGAAACTATTCGAGAGAGAGAGAGAGAGAGAGAGAGAGAGACTCGTACATACAATTTGTAAGAGTCTGCATGGACACTGGGTTAATTGGGATTTTTTTTCCGCGCTTGCTGTACTCGCGAGAAAAACGAGAGCGGTGCCTTATTATATGCTCCTCGCAAGAATACGAGACACCCGCGCCGCGGAGGTGCGTCATGTTTCTGAAATCCTGTGTATACGTCTCGCACGCTCGACTGCTTGTACGCTGCATATGTATTTGCGACGTATAGTCAGCCAACTGGGAAATGCAGCTGACTGGTGCAACATGAGTGTTTCGGGTAGGTGCCTTTGCCGCCGCGGCAAGTCTACTTTTCGGTGTGCTCAAACACACCGTTTCTGAGCGAGAGCGCCAGCGCGGATCGCTTCCTTTACCAGAGCGCTGCAACTTATGAATAAAGGATACGGCACAGCAACGAATTATATTTCCATAAACGCCCGCATGGGACACATAGTCGGCCCCGATATACGTGCGTGTACCCCCTCGTTTGCAAGGACGGCGAATTTCGCAGGAAGATTCCTTCCCTTCAATCGTTATTGCGTCTAGTTTATCTCTCCCTTTTCTCGAGGAATTGAAATCCATGCAGACCGTACGTCTAGGATATTCCATAGGTTACACGCCATCCGTAATATTTTCGCAGTAATATATTTGAGAAATATTCTCTCTCGCAATCGTAAAAATGATTTTTGTCATCCAAATTATGCGGAAAATAACAATTGTTCCAATAACAATTCTTCTTTCTCCGTTAGGACTTTCTCCTTTCCGTCGATCGGTTTGCACGTAATAATGTGGCAAATGCGTTTAATTAGCGGACTCTTTGTACGAAAGGAGCTAAAAAGCGTTCCAGTGCACAAAGCGCACTGATCGCCAGCGGAGGCAACCTTTCCACCGCAATTCTCCACCGTATCTCTCAAAAGCATTGTTCGCTTTGTGCCTTAAAGTTCGTTCTGGTAAATTGCCTTAAACGATACCATAGCGGTCTTGGCAAGTAAACGACTCACCACGACGTTAATCTTTGCTTGGCTATAATCTTTATTTAGTAACAAGATCGGTGATAATTTTATACGCGTAGAACCCGTTGTCATTGCCTCTTATTTATTCAAAACGCAGCACTTACGTGAAATGTCAGCGTTTTTTTTTTTTTTTAGTAAAAAAATTCTATCTTTATTGTTTATTAGACGTGACATAAAGACACAATGACAAGGGAAGCGCTAACATTTTTATAAGCGCGTTTTAAATACAGGCGTTTGATTTTAAAGTTAACTATATGTATGCAGTTTTTATCTGCATGACAGGAAATCGGTCATCTGTATAATTAATCGCGCCAGCTATCAACAGCTTCATATATGCATCATTTATTCAGTAAGAAAACAGCTATCCTTCTCGTCGGGAATTGTCGCGAGAATGGTTGTTTTCTTTCTCGAGAGGCGCTGTAAATATCAATTTGTTTTGAGCGAGCACCGACGTGGTCGTTACGGTAAATTTACGATGCACTTCAACGACCAAACTGTGCTGACATAACGTAAGCATTAATGTTCATCGAGCAGATTCGCGACATTTAGGTCAACGTGTCCTTATTCGAGCGTTGAAGTGCTGAATTAAAAATGGTGAAAGTTTTATTTGAAATTTTATACATTCGATATCATGAGAACTGCATAATACACAAGCGAATAAGTGCTTTAATAATTTTTTGATAAGTTTTTCTTTTAATAAAATGTGCTAATTACTTAATTAAATGGAAAATGTGCTAAATTCAGGAACTATTTGAAATAAGACTATTAAAACAGTAGTTGCATAATTTGAAGAGTTGGATTTTAAATTAATATATTTTTTAACTAAATTAAGTTGATTGCTTATAAAATTAATTTAGTTAAGTTAAAAATAACATGAAAAAACTAACTCAATTAAAAGTCACGTTGAGATCAAATTAAATTAAATTAAAATTTTTGAAAAACATGAAATTAGAAATTCGTAACTTTTTAAGTTAGATTACTCAAAACAGTTACATTATGAATCAAACGAACTTAATATTTTATTTGTTAATTAAGTTTATATAAAATAAGAAAGAAATATTATTTTTTTTATGTGGTAATGTATTTCTTTTTTTATAATTTTTAAAAATTAACTTGGGGAAAAAGTGGGTAAATTGAAATTTTTGTTTCAAAAATAACTAAATAAAAGTTAAAAATTAAATCATTTAAAATTAAGTTAAATGAAAGATATTACTTTATTATTTAACTTTTAATTATTTACTACCTAAGACTAATAATTTTATATTTTTACTGATATTAAAATACTTGGAAATTTCCGTACTAATAAAGCTACATTCAGATCATTATTATTAGTTTTAAAACAGCGTTTTTTCGGAATTTTGAAATAAATTTCTTATTTATAGAATTATTCAAAATTATAACTTTACAGTACTTGTATCATACAATAATTTTTATTCTTTGCATCAAATTTTTTTAATTTTAAAAAAAAAACTTATTTCACCGAACATATGAAAATAATTTTTCATTGAATATCTAAAAAGCTTTCAAATCTCGAAGACGTTATAATCGAAGCCAACTGCGACTTTCAATCGCTTAAATCCACCGCAAAATCGATTTACTCGCCCCCACGTTTACCCTTAGAAAGTAACACGGAAGACTGTTCGAACATTCACGAGCGACCGCGCAAAAAAAAGCGCAGGCTGATACTGTGCTTTTCGATTCGCGTCAGGTTGGTTGTGAACGTCGATCGTCGCTATCACAAGTGGTGCGACAACAGTTAGAGAGTCCTTGAAAAATAGCAACAGCGCCGCTCTTCAACTCCCGTCCATCCCCAGTCGAGCAATAATATTTTGTCTATGTTCTCTTGTTCCGCGACTCGACGCCCCGTTCTCGCGTCGATCGCATTATATTCGCCGTTGTCGCGTGCGCGCGTCTGTATACTCGCCTAAATATACTTTATGCACGCCGGCAATATGCTTGAGTACACACACAGGCATTTCGGAACGACGAAAGAGGGTGGCTTTTCGCGCTAGGGTAGAATCGCGCCGAGCCGGTGCGCCTCTTGTCTTCGATTTTCTCGAGAAGCGACCTGCAACACCCTGTCTCGCGGTGGTGCAGCATCGCGTATAAAAGTCGCTTTACGATCGAATCACGCGGCTCGAAATCGATGAGCTCTCATAAAGACGCATTGATTTTTTTTTACAACCGCGGCACCGAACGAATGTTCTGAACGAGAACTGTGACTAAACGATGCCTTATAACAAATAGAATTGAATTTGGAAACATTAAATAAACGATTCCATTTAAACGGCTTGAAGAGCGACGTTTGCTGATAAAACGTCAAAAGCAATCAGAACATTTCTTTCTACAGGAACAATTGCACTGTTGCATTTGCTAAGAAGATATCTATAATAGTTTTGAAACAACAAAGAGCGCTAATCAAGCTTGCTATTTTGTTTGTAACACCCGTAGATGATTGTCATAAAGTTTCATGCTGCGCGCGAGGACAGGAGATATCCTACGGGACGAATGTGCGTTATCGCGCGTAATTAAGTGCGTTGCGACGCCATGCGGCTAATTAATTTTATAAGGCATAAAACGCGATAGACGCCCCGCGACAGGAGAATCCTGTGTTAATGTTCGCGTTATAAATGCGAACACTGGTTTTCGAGGCTGAATGAGAATCAGGAGTAACGAGCATTTCGTTCTTTTTTTCAGCATTATACTTGTATGTTTGTTTATACGATGTCTCATTGCGCGATCGCCGCGCGGTTAAACGTAGATCCGAGTCAGAGGAAGTAAAAAAGGAGATGGTGGTATGCCAAGTTTTACGTCAAACCATAAGTGAAATGTACATCCGCGGGCGAACTTCTGTTACATATGTAACGCGTCGCGGATTGGGATTTACACGCCGGTAAAATCGGTAACTCTGGTTTCGAGAATGCCAATGTTCGGTGGCTCGATATATGGAAGGTAGACGGGTACAATGTACCGATGGCCTAGTTTGCGCAAGAGGAACGCTCCGCGTTGCGATTTCTCTATTTTAGGTGGTTCTCATGTTATCCTGCGGTCTCTTAAAGTTCAGATGTCTCGTGATAGATCACCTGCTTGCTTTTAATAAAGCCACGAGAGGTCACCTATTTTATAGAGCGAGGTTAACATATAAATTTGCCTCTATAAATATACGATTAACGTTCTATTTCGAACCCGTCACATTACGCTTTTATTCGTACACATCAAAATTGAAATTCGAGAATTCCGAAGCTGTTCGGTTTCTATTGTATATAAGTAGAATTATCTTTTGTCGGTTTTCCGCTGAAATGTAGATCAGTATTGAAGAGTAATCCCGTAGTTGAACAATCGAGGTATAGATAGACAGATATAGAGTGAACGAGGAGGAGAGAAGTAAAGAGAAAAAGATAGGCGAGCGTTTTCACCGGTTGAAAGTCACTTTACTTCATAATCGCCCAGTTACACGGGGAATTACCATCGTCGTGGGGCTTGCAACGTCGAGTACTGTGAACGTGGCATTAATCCAAGGAAAGGCGGGATGGCTGGCGAATGCCGAGAGTGCGAGATAGAAGGAGGGTTGGAGAGTCAGGTCGGGATAGAGAGGGAGCTTAGAAAGACACGGCGAGACGAGGCGGGACGAGGCGCCGTCGCCGTCGCCGTAGCCGGCGAGAGCCTTTCGTTCCTTCGACGTGCCGTCTCGGCATTAAATATGCATACCGCCCGACTTGACTGCGTCCTGCGGGAAATGGAGATTTTATTACTCCGGTACAACCTAATGTCTCGTGCAAGTTTGAATTACCGCCGCAGGACGCCGACGGTTTGCGCGCTTAAGCGCATAGCGAGCGTTATAACGCGGGTCCGCGGCAAGGAAACCATCAGGATTCACGATGTTAAATACAAATCGAACTTGATTCATCTGCGAAAGAGCTGAAAATCGTTGTGGGGAATCGTTGTAGAGAAATGAAAGCGCCGAAAATTTAGAAGATTCGTGGTACAAACGGATATTTAATGATTCGCGCGCGATTTCCATCGATAAAAGGACCCGCAAAATATTGCAAAGCATTGCACGGTATACGAACGCATGCAATATCAATCTGATTAATAATAATGGAAAATTGCGCGCTACAATGGATATTGCGTGGCCATTAGGTTGTAATTGTTTTAAATTACGCGTGTAGTTGTATTGTAAACATGGAAAAATCAAAATCAAAGTGTTACGTAATTTATGCTGCAATGCTATTTCGCCCAAAATATATACGTGACCCTATTACAATAAATTGCAGTTCGGCGAACGAACGATTGATCACGATTAATTTTGCCAAAAATAATCTGCATCGTAGATATTGCACATTTGGACGTGGACCAAAATTTCTAACTGCTTTATTTAACACAAATTTCAATCTGAAGTGTACAGTGGCAGTGCGAATGTTGTATGCTGTACGTAAATTGGGGATACGATCAAAAATGTCGCATTACCCGCATGTTAATATTATTGAGAAGCACGCATGCTGAAAAGAGTGCTAAATTAACTTCCCATTTATACAAAATTGATATAATTACTCTTCCGCGTAACGATTCGTTTGGCACGTTTTTGACGCATTATCTCCACATTCAGTGAAAATCTCGATAAACAATTCCAGTTCTTTTGGTGAACTGTAATCTGGCAAATTGCTCGTCCGCAACCAAAATTCTGATTAACTTCCACGTCTTTGAACACGACGAATTCATTACACGTTCACGGTACGCCTCCATATCGAGGTCGCCTCCATGTTTTATCATTTGCGCACACCGGTAATAGGATTCGTCGACTGGCGAAGAGATATTGTTTTATTAAGAGTTAGAGTGCATAAAACTCGCGACAATGACATTGATTGTGATGATGCGTTCGTTATCTGCGATTCGAGCGGATCGATGGTGCTTCTATCAGCGGTGCGCAGTGATAGAATGCGGAGACGAGATAGAGTTAATTCTGTGTTGTTATCGAAATGCAATTTATGCACGCCGCGATGGAAAGGTTGGTGACACGAATCACACACGACAAAGCGATATCATTTAATATCGACAATGAAAACGGAACGTCGCTCCGATTATTATCAGAGCCGATTATTATCGACTTTTTAAATATCGTTAATGAAACGTACGTACCTTGATCGACAATAAATTAAAAAGTTATCTCTGTGTGGACAGTTATCGCGAACGACGCGAACGTACAATACATCTTTCCGCCTTTACCACAATTGCGCATAAAATATGCATCATTATGCAACACATGCAGTTTCTGTATTATATATATTTGCTTTTTAAAACAGTTTTTGCTGCAATCCATTTGTGTAAAGATAATTATACCATAAACATTATTATATAAAGGAAGACATTAATAACGCCATTATAATTTACTTCAAAATAAATAAATAAATCTATTATTGAATAAATAAATAAATTAATAAATTAACACACCGCCGTAAGGCTTGTCAGAGAGAACGAATTTACCATTCTATTCCATTATTACCCGAATGCGTCTCTTCCTCTCTCCGATATTGCTAGTTTAATTTTTATTCATGCAGTCAAATTCGGTAGGTCATTCCAATTCCCCGTTGCTCGTAACATTCCAAATGCCGGGTCCATTACACGCAAGGGCGCTTTAGTTTTATGGGAAACCCATGGAATTTTCGTGATGGGGGTTCACGCAACCCGCTCGGTGTTACCTCTCGTCCCAGGGGAGACGACCCTCGCTGTCCGGGCTGACTTTAGCGCGAAGCGTCTGAAATATCCACAAGCCGGCAAGTGCTATTGCTTTTTCATTTAATGAATGAATAATGACGCGCGGCGGCAATCATCCATCGCGCAGAGACAGGTACACCCGCGGCGGTGAGGCGCGACAGCATCGAGAACGACTCTCATTTTCTCTCCGCTTCTCCCCTTTTATTTCGGAATAGCTCCGCTCGTGGTGTGTGCAGCCCCTTTCCGCATAGATATTATATGAAAATCTTTCTGTCTTTAGCCAGAGAGGGTCACGCGAAAATGAGACAAGTGACGTGACGTTGACCGGGCGAACGAACATCGCGCGGTGACACATTCAAAGGTGACACATTCAAATCCCGATAAGGCAATCATATCGCGGCCGAAGCCGGTAACTCGTTTACGACGAAATCGCGCAGCGATCGCGTTGTGGAATTTGCAAAACGAAATCTTTTTAAAAGGTCAAAATGGTGCTGATACGAATCGATATAAGTTCCATGAATATTTATGCTCTTTTAGAGTGGATTGTTTTTTTCCTTTTACGAGCAAACGAATGGTAACAATGGTAACACGCGGCTCGCCTATCACGCGATCGGCCGAACGAATGTTTTGATTTTCGATACGTTATCGGGCGTCACTTGAACATTTATACGATCTTACCGCGCGTAATACAGCGCGGTAACGAAAATGCACACACGCATCCGCGTGCGTTCGAACGAATACGCGCGGGAGCGTAGGGTCTCGTCGTTAAATATTTTACGGTCGATTTTATGGCCGCTCGGAATGGTCGTTTTTCTTTTTTTTTTTTCTCCTCTTTTTTACGGGCGGTCAGTGTATATCCCGCACGAGTGACATGAAACTCTTGTCACGACAGGACGAAACCGCGCACGATGAAAAGAAAAACCTATACGAACACTCGGCGTACACTGAAAAACATGAAATTCGTAGACGCGGGCGCGCCGATGAAACTGCACGCGCGTTTGCATTATCCCGGACGTTAATGATTCAATTTACTTGATAATGATAAACCGCATTAAAAAAGAGATCAGCTTGTCACGGTCGCAGTCGCGTGACGCATTAGAGGCATCACACTTTTGCGTCTGCATTTTTGATGAGCGCAATTAAATTTGCACTTCCGAACGCATACACGTAAATGGCACAAACGGCGTATGCTCTCGGCGATCGCTTTCAGGATAGAGACGACACACAATCGCTCGAAGAGATCTCGCGGGGAATCGCAGCGTGTCGAGAACGATGCAATTCGATCGTAACATTGGCTCCGCTCGATGCTCGAGCGTCGAAGCTTCATACGGACAGTTTCACCGTTTCGCAAACGTTTTCTCGTAGTGGTTTCTTACTGCCGTTTGCCATTGGCATGACTTTCCGCTCCCTTGTTTCCACCTTACGACGCTTCCACGAGGACCTTTAGAATCTGGCACCGTTTCGATCTCGGCGCGTCCCTCCTAGAGCCTTTCCGCGCGAGATATTGATTGACATCGCGGCACAATCGTTCGCGAACATAATGCTCGAATTTGTCGAACCATTCAGCGAGAAGTTCGTTACACTAACGAGCGACGAATTATATGCATTTGTCGCAAATGCGATTGCGACCGGTATATAGAAGGCGCGCGAGGCGCGGCGGCGGCGGCGGTGCGACGCGTCACACGTTGCCTGGTAACCGCAACTCTGGACGCGGAAATATTAATTGTATCGCGCAAACACGACGGCGCTTTCTGAATTACACGCATAAACTGGATGCACAAGGAAAATTCGTCGCGCTGTCTATACAGGCTCAAGTATTCGTATTTGTATCGCGCCTCGCGTCTCTGGGAACTCGGCGCATCCCATTTTCATCCCTCTGTATATTCTGTGCGAAATGTCATGTACGCGACCACCTCGAGTTTTCGAGACGGCTGACGAAACTTATTAGGGACGGGATGCGAAAGTATAACGAAGAAAACAAACGATAGGACGTATATTGAATGCAGAGAGTTAGCGCGGGTGAGGAGACGCAACGGGGAAGAAAGAAGCGAGTGATTTCACGAGAACGAGTCGTGTGCCAGTGTGCGGAGGGAACGTGAGATACGTTCGCTGCGTGTTCTTAGCTGTCAGTGTCAGCGTTTTTTAGCGTACTGCTATTTCGGCGATTCCCGAACTGCGTGCGTGTGTTAAAGCCATGTGCGTGCAGGGCCGGCTGGTCCCGCGGAAAATACGACGACGTAGGCAAAGCTTCGCGTCATTACTGAGCAAACTGCGCAAGAACGTCAAGTATCGTATATAATAATCACTATCACCGTTTTTTCACAAATTATCTTTGCATATTTTCTATGTTTATAATGATCGTGGTATAACTTTCCTTTAGCATTAACATTGAGTATTAAGCTAAAAACCTGTCGGTTGTTTCATTTATTTTTGCTAAACGCGTAAGTATTTGCCAAATAGGGACGCAGAAGTGCCTTATGTACACGTTATGTACGTCGTGTTATAACAGTCGTGTAAATTTGAGCGTATCGCTCGCGGGACAAAGAGAAATAATATACACCACACTCGCGCGCCTTCCTGTCGTAGTTCCTGTCGCGACGATTTAACGGCGGTGACGTTATGAGCCTCAATGAGAATTTAAACACCTCCGCCCAAAACACATCCGCGAATCGGCGCGGCGTCGGGCCGCGCCACGACGGCCCTGTCGCGACCGCCACTCGCTGTGGTATATTGCGATATATATTTCAATAAAATATTGAGACAGGCAGGCAGGCACCCCGGTGGCGGCGCGACGCCTGGCAATAATATATTGAATATTCCCCGTCCGATTCCGCGGAACATAAAAACGGGGCACAAAATAACCGTTAGAGCCGCCCTGAATATTAATGTCCGCCGGGGCGCGAAAGCGCATGTATACGCCCGCATCCTCTCTTTATTTCGTATATATTATTATATACGTTAGATATATGCTCTAATTAATAAAAACGCCGCTATAACTAACCGCCATCCATCACTCCGGCTTTCCACGTCGACGCGATTCAAGGCGCAGTCGTTCCACTCTATAAGAGAAGAGTGCGAAACGTATATATAGATTTATAGATTTATTTCAACGTTATTTTTTTCCACTCTCGCTATTCACGACTGATTGATTGATCGGATCCAGAGAAAATTATGTGCATTTATCGCCGTGAGTGATGTTTACGCTCCATTTTTGTGCAGACGTAGTAAATAGCTCTGAATGAATTGGCTCGAGTAATATCACGAATGAATTTAAACACAATCGGTATTGTAGCAACATATTCTTATCGTCGATGTTATCGTTCTCGTTACTCTACCTGACGGAATGATGATACGGCCGAAGAACGTAAACGATATTAATGACGTTAGTAAATGGATTCAGCCGTGAAAATTCCGAGAGAAAAACAGAGAGCAATCGACAGGGGTGGAGAAAGCTTGCAACTACAGTTAAGTTTTCGTGTTGATCAAGCGAGTTTAGTAAGCCCAAGTGGGCTCAGAGAGAAAATTGGATGTCTCCTATTCTTCGCGCAACTGTACCGTTTCACGTCGCTTTTTTGCTTTCGTGATGCGAAATTTGCTTGAAAAACGTTAGAAGTAATATATAAAGAAATTTTCAAGTTACACAAACTCTCGATCTCCTTAATAGTATCTTATCCATGCCTGGGCCTTGTACATGGCTGATTAGCGCGGTATTAAAATTGAAAAAGAAACTGCTAATTATTGTTCTTAAAACGTATATCAGCGGCCGGATCTGTCGACATAAACTGGCGCTCGGCACGCAGCGCGCGATAACGTAATAAAGATGGCATACTTCAGATAGAAAACGCAATAAACTATGGAAGCACGCTCACCCATTGGACCGAAAATAACCATATTTCTCTCGTCATTACCCGGTATAATGCGGCGTATCGTTCAGGGCGACGGTGTACGTACGAACAATGGCCTTAGCATTATGGTATGCATTAACCTGGAATTACCGGCTGAATTTAGCAAGATACTTAATTAATCAATTTTCGTTACAGTCGAGTTTATGCAACCGTGTTTCATTATACGGCCCAGCGGAGTTCAATGAATCAAATTGCACCCATAAATCCATGATCATTCTCGATCACGCAATCATCGAAAAATTTATTATTAATTTAAAATAACTTTTCAAAGGAAATTAATAGAACGGCGAGCGTCGGTCTAAATTATTATTTAAGGGAAAATCGCGCGCAGAAATAAGTTACGAACGACCAGGATAACAACGCGGAATCCGCGAGTTGAAGATTTGTTCACGTGAAAGGATTAAGGATTAGACAGATTTTCACTCTACAGCGATCCTTGTAGTCTCCTTGCAGCCTTTGTTTTGCACTCTCGTGAATATTCATATACGGAAGGCAACTCGCCACTTTCTTATGCTATGATGGATGGTTCTCGAAACGGGCAGTGAAGCGAATGAGACCTACTTCTTCGTTCCGCCGTCGCCGTCGGACAGACGGAGGCTTCGTCATCTATCACATTTCCCCCCGTCAGCTTGGCCATCCGACGACCCGGATCTCTTTCCAGCCCTAGAACGCGCGCCGTCGTCAGTTTTCTCGCGAGAAAAAAAATCGCGTCTCGAATAATTATGGTATAATATCGAGGAAAGAGAAGATTTTGTCGACTTGGAGAGATTACGTCGGTAATTAAATGCACCGAAGAGATTTCGGAGCTTAACGCGAAACGGCGCGGCGCGGCACGGCGCATCCCCCCTCCAGTCATAAGTTCCGCAGTTGACGGATCATTCAATTTGGTCCCCGTCGAGAGTTTGATAGTATGCAAATTAGTATGCAACAGTTCGAAATGTGTGCATTCGACTGTGTGCAGCGACGCGTGGCCATATTTAATCCTTCCCCTAGAAAGTTACGACGTAACGTGGATATGCAGATTCGAGCGTTGTCGAAACTTTACATGTGCCACATTAATCAGCGCAGATGCGAGATTCGCCCTACGATATGCGTTATCTCCTGTGTTACACAGCGCATATTTTAAATAACTCTTAACGTAAACATTCATAGATGGCAACCGCACAATTCGGTTTCGTGAACAATATTAATCCGAGCTTAGTAGCGCTTGTTTGCAATAATGCAGTTTGTAGCAATGCAGTTTGTAGCACAGTTGTTAAAACGGAGCGTAATTCGTAAATTTGCGTAGTAAGCAAATGAAATTGTTCTGTTAATTAGAGATAGAAGCACGAATCGAAATCTTACGTAACGTAATATAGCGGCAGAGGTTTGAAAATTAGTAAATCGTGGCACGTTGAAAAAAAAGCTTGCTACCAAAGCGAAAGATACATACCGTAGATTTGAAACAATCCCTTATATCAATTTGAACATCGATTCGAAGGCTATGGTCGCGCTCGAGTCCTCCTCTGCCACGGTCGATTGTTATCGTAGAGCTGGTCACGTATCGCGTCATTAAAAAAAAACTCCGAGAGAAGAGGAGAAAGAGAGAGAGAGAGAGAGAGCGGGGGTGCGGTGATCAGCTCACGAGGTTCACGGGACGATCGCACGCGATTGTTTCGAGCGACGTCGGCCGGTCGCGTCAGTTGATCGAGTGTTCATAAGTGCGGCAATCTTGTGCCCGGCGTAATTTTGTGCAAATAGTAATATCGTGCAGACCGAGTGGCTGCTAAAAGCTGTTACTGTTGCTGGCTGCTGCTGCGCGAGTGTAACGCTCGCTCGCTCGCGTGCCGACCTATCATTTTCATTATGCCCACCCGAGTCGGCACAGTCAGATAAAACCAATTATTACTTAACCACCCTGTCTAACATCAAACCAATCGTTGTCAGTGCTTCCAAGATGAAACTGCCGACCGAATATGATTTTACTTGCAAACTAGCTATTTCACGTTAACATGTACCTCTAGATGTGGATTGGGGCGAGCAATCGTTCTGTACGTGCGTGTTTGAGAAATCACTTTGGTCCCGCGCGCCAGCCATCTTTTTCTGTAAAACGTAGATTTTGCGAGAATACTTTTTGCAATTGAAAATTTATTAAATTTAAATGCGCGCCGAGAAAATGTACGCTCGGAGCGCATGATAATATCGAGCGGATAAAAATGAGTTCTATACACTACTAAAGTAAACGACCAAGCCGCTGCGAACATGTCAATTCCAATGAAGGATCTAATTCGCCAAACTGGATAACGATCTAAGCTCGTGTCGTGCGCGGCTGTATTTTCCCCGTCGGGAAAAGCGAAGTCGCCGCGTCCGCCGTGCATACGAGGGCACCCCGGACGCATATCGCATCGCTACCGGAGAAACGCGACTTTTGAACAATGGCGGTACCGACCACCGCAGCACTCGTCCAATCGATCGCGATGTCTAAACGCTTCTAGGAACAGCCAAGTGTCGTGCCGAATGGAATTAAGTAACGCGGAGTCGATATCACGCAGCCGGAAAGCAGTATTGTTGAGGGGAGGGGAAGAAAAAAAAACTGCGCCGCACGGAAGAATTGCGGTGCGTGTCTCCGCGAAGAACGACAAAGCGAGGAGAGGAGAAAAGGAAAGGAGTTGGAAACCACGCGCTTCTGCGTCGCGTGAAATACGAGGGCGGTCTCGAAATTCTCGCATGTGACATACAACTTGGGGTTTCCTCGTTGCGATCTAGAGCGGCGGTTTAGAAACGAGTAGTTTTCTGTGATATTTCCGCGACGCAGTTCAATCTCATTTACCGAATACCATAGCGACGATACATTGCCGATATATGGGAGATGATCAATTTAGTTTCGCGTGTGCGGCGTTCTAAATGCCTAGCTATATTTGAGCAGAAGATATATAATATTTTATCGGCGCCCACGTCGATCGCGATCGCACGAATTACTGGTCACCGTTCTCCGTCAACGTCGTGATCTCGATTTCTCTGCGAAAGGGCCGACCGGCAGCCCCGTCTCGAGACGCGAACGAGACAAATCGTCCACGGCAATAACTGTCGCGCGCCATTCCCGGAGGGGGGGGGGAGGGGGAGGGTGGAAAAGACTAAAAGTAGCTGGACATTGACGGCGAGGGAATATCCAGGCGCGATAGGTCGGCACTCTGCGCCGAAGAAGGGCAACAAAATCAAAAGGAGAGTCGAAGATCGTCCGTTATATAGCCGCCATCCCCAGAGCCACGGGTAATCCACTTGTCTTCCCGGCGCGCACAAACTCAGACCGGGCTCGACTGACCTATCACGTCAGACGGCCGGCTTGCTTTCCGTCAGATTGCATTACAGGGCTAAGCTTTCATTAGCCTCGTACGTCAAGCGACAGCTTAACCTTTCTCCGCCGTCGCCCCTTTCCCTCGCACTGGAGCCAGTAGTAACTGATAATTCATTCGAGCCCGCGTCGTCTCGGCGCGGTTTATGTCTCGTGAAAAACCCGCACATACTCTTTGAGGGATATCGCTTTTAAATAGCGGGTGCGCCGCTATTTCCCGCTAAATCCTTTCCCTGTGTCGCCGTAATTGCAAGGAGTCACGAGATTTTCCGCATTTTACGGCGGATTACGAAAATTGCGGTTAATCGTTTCAGGATGGTTAACTGCGCGTTCTTCGTATTTCTCTCTTCACGTTATAGTTTCGTAGTTGTCCGACACGATGAAAGGGTCCGAATCGATTCGCATCTCTCGTGCAAGAGTTCGCGACTAATTGATTTCGAGAGAAAATGAACCGCGGGAGGAGAGGGGGGGGAATAGGAATACATACAATTTTGCACAATTTCTCTCGTTATTAATGACATCGATCACGGAAACGGGACGGGATATTTTTCCGAATCGCATTTAACTTTTACCGTGGTCACGCGCTCAAACGTTATGCCCGTGACAGCGATATACGTCTCTTGATTAATTGAAATGGGATATATCACCGTGATGTATCAGATTCATCGTATGAATGCACAAAAACGTGCAGATAGCTCATACTGCAGCTACGTGATAAATAAACATTTTCACCACTACAACATTTCGTTGTAAATACGATAATTCAAATATCACTTAGGTATATATTTTTTTTTGCAATGAGGAATGCCAATTAGTTGTATCAGTTAGACGAACGTCCATTGAGATATTCAATCTTTATTTCCATATTGTGTAAATTTCTTAAATAGAAAGCATCGCATCGTTTCGCGGATGAAAATTTTTGCCTTGAAGCACAGCTTTCAAATGTGATTTACCTTGCGATTCAATCACCATGGCACATTACAGGCATTAATATTCGAGTGCATTGCATACATTACATACGTGTAGAATGACGTATAACGCGTCAGGTGCATGCGACTTGCGGTTGTGAAATGCAGTTTCATAGTAGGAATTGAAACGTATATATTTGACAGGATGCCCGCGGCGTCGGATACACTTTGCTTTCGTAGACTTTGAGGCAAGCCTTATACTTTACAGATCCATTGCCGCGTACTCCCAAGATATTGTCTATATCAAACAATCTTTCCCCGCGCGCAAGAGCTACTTTGACGTGCAGTTTTTTTTCTCTTACGTGGCCATTTAAAACCGGGGAGAAAAACGGTTTTCTCTCTCTCTTTTTTTCACTTTTTATTTTTACAGCCCGTTAAATTGCATAGTTGTATCTGCGCAATGTCATTTTTCTGACTACACAGCTGCTTTCGCAAATGCCATTCTTTTGTATTTTTTTTTTTTTTAATCAGGGTGCTTGCGTAACGCGAGTTATGAAAGAACGAGACATTGGATGAAAGTATTATTGCACGTACGGCAATAGCTTGTAATATTATAAAAATATGAGGATATTGCTGCGAGGAGTTAAAAGAAAATAGATTTCTACTGTTTATATCGATGAGATGGGAGTCTAATACATTTTCCAACGTACGGGACCGCGATATAGTTATAAGCATCTATCGGCGTGACTGAAATTGAAACGTATACATTTTTTGGAACGCGGCCCGCGGCGATGTGTTACGTGCGCGTAACAGAGCGCGTCGTCTGACAAAGGAATATTTCTATCTTTCGCAAAGCAGCTTGTACTCTCATTGCGGTTCGCATACTGTACGCATATAAATACGTAACATAGTTGTACACTTGATGTATTCCGCACGGCGTACGAAATACGAGATAAAAATGTCAAATAAGATCTTTTACTTTGTTCCGGTTGATGGAAGAAAAATATATCGCTACATTGCTAGACGAAGATAGGGAAATCACGTGTTCGCAATGCGCTATGTTTATCGCCGGTTCATCGTCTTTCGAACAATTTCTTACAGCAATACATCCGATACAGCTGTGGAAGAAGTATAAGCGAAATGAATGCAATTCATATCTCAAAATAAGCACTTGTTTAACGTGATAGATAATTTGTTCGTACAAATTGATGTGTAAGCATGTATATTCCACGAGCACACTCATATTCCATCAATTCAACAGCCCGAATACGTGGCTATCATCCTAACAAAGGAATATTTCTCTGCCAGAGCTTACCATCTACATTCACTTTGAGGTAAATGCAGCTGAATATTCAAGAGAATTCAGTGGTTTGACGCGTTTCCCAGATTTCCATTTCGCTAAAAAGGATTAGTATTAAAGGAAATTAAATCTCCTCGTTTTATTATGACGAGTAACTCATCATAAAACGAATTAGTAATTTTATTCTCTTACGGATAATCGATGTTTTCTTTAATTGATATAAAGTGACAGCCGACGAATCCGAATTTTCGTGTCTTTTTTGTCAATATCTTTACAGATAAAAACTTTACGTACATATTTCAGCCACTTGTTCGAAGTGGCTGTTTAACTTTGTCGAAAAGTAATTTAAGAACGTGATCAATTTCAATCACTTTAATAGACAATCGTGACAAATATAATAATAAAAAAATTTTTATTCAAATCCTCAATACTCGATAGTTTATTTCGCAATGTATCAGTCCTACTGTCTTTCACAAGTAACAAGTTTTGCTTCTTCGATTACGCTTTTTCAATCAAAGGACTGCAGGCTACATGTTGAGAGCGTGCAATAGATTCTTGTCCTAGTCGCGATCCGACAGTCCCGACGCACAAAGGAACACTTCTCCGGCTGGAGGTACTCCACCGGCTGCATCCCACCCAGGGGAAATGCACCTGAATATCCGCGCGTATTCATCCGCTTGATTTGTTTCGTAGCCCTCGGGGTAATCGAAAGAGGCGTTGCCCGATCTTCGCGCCGTGTAAAGGGCGCGGGCGCCCCCCACGCACGTGTGTACGTGCCGTGCTTTCGGAGCCAAACTTCGTTTGGAAGCCGTTTAAAACGTCGTGGCCGAGTGGCTATTTCACGAAAGAGGAGGGTCCCGCGTATTTGCCTGTGGGCGCGTAGACTCGTGCACATATGCGCGCACACACGTCACAACGCCGGAGATCGTGGAGACCCTAACGAATTCTTCGCCGGGACGCTTCCATGCGGTGTACCCTCTCAATAAAATTCTCTTTCCGTTTTCCTGCTCCCGTTTTCGATGTCCCTCGCCACGCCTCGCCAGGCCAAGCCCGAGGACCCCTCGATCGGAGAATTAAATCGCGGCACTTTGTTTCTGTTAGGTTACTTCGACGCTCGCTTGTTCCGCTCGCTCTTCGTTGATGTTCTTAGCATGGGAAAACTTTCGGGGATGTGTCGGGGATTAAAATCGCGGACGCGCGCTAGACTTGAGCTCCCACGAACTTTCGTTGTTTAACTAGAGGATCCCGCGTATCGATCGAGAGAGAACCGCAAGCAAGCAGACTGAAAGGCAGATCTCTTTTGTAATAAATCAGGAGAGTATATCGTCTCTTCCTTTGCCCCCTTCGTTCTCTTTCGTTTGTGGCTTTACAGGGGGTTGAAATATCTCTACAATCGTTATCCCGCTAAGCCGGTCTCACGTAACATGGTTCGTCGATATCTGAAAGGGAAAACTGGGCCACTTCCGCTACCGTTCGCCCACTCTTTGCCTCGTCGAAACATTTTCCGGTACATCATGCCGCTAAAGTCGTACGAACGAAATGCAGATTAGGTTTCTTTGACAGTGTTACTGCGAGCAGCCATTCAATCAATCGACCGCCTCCGATTTTCCAATTTCTCTTCCACAAGCGGGGCAGATCTCTCGAGCGACGTTTCTCCAAGTTGGCAGCGGCGGTGTTCGTATCTCCGATGGTACTTGGCTGGGAACTTATGTAAAAGTGACTGCGCCGGAACATTGAAATTTCATTATGACTTTTTTCTCGCGCGAAACTTCGTCGGAAATACTGCAATTGGGGCGCGCGATTACACACAGACACACACCTTCGAGCGTAATAAGCGTCACTCGAAAAAGTACGGGAAATAAATTGTGCGAGTGGGTCTAAAAATCGGGTCGGGAGAAATGAAATGCGCGAGGAAAAAGTAGCGGAGTGTTGTGTACCACGGAGTCCGCGTACTTTTTATCAGAGTTAGCGTTTGCTTTGAAGCAGCTCTGTCGTTTATCAGCACATAGATACCGATCGCATTTAATCGAGCGTGGAACGATCCGTGAATGTCCCGATACGTTTCGAATGTCTCTTTGTCCTCATTTTTCGGAGGCTAGTGAAACCTCTCTCGGGCGACACGCAGCGTCTTACGCCAATATTGCCTGGCATGTTTTCACCCCCGGCCCTTTGCACTCTCCATGAGAAAATATCGACACATCTGTCGAATAAATACCCGTTACATCTGCTGTAATATCTCCATCCGGCGAGGTTGTCTGGCTGGCTTACCTTTTATATTATATTTCTCGGAAAACCCATATTCAATAAGCTCTACCGTCGATACACATAAACCTAATGGACGATTCGCCGACCCAACTGCGGCTAATATCGATAATAACATCGATTATAATCTAGAGATACACGTTATATTTTAGACCGCGTTTGTTTACACACGGGAACAATTTAGACAATACACCGGGCACATTGCCGCTATTATACGCGTATTAGGCGACAAATTACAGCAGGCTGCAAAATGATTTTCATGCAACGTATAATACTCATATCCTTCCGTACCTTTATGTAATCACGTATATGACGTTTATCACGTGCATATATTAATTACTTACAACGCATTATACACAATAGATTTATATTGTAATATTATATGTACATACATATTAGATTTACATATATTAATTTGAAACGGAACAGGTTGAAAACTAAAAGCTAGCTCTACTTCTGCAATGTAGTAACACAAGAATCTTTTTGCCGATCTTCGTTAATTTACAAAATGTTTAGAGAAAAATTTGAGAAAGTGGCGTGTAATAAAATTAACTTTGAAAAGAGAGAGAGAGAGAGAGAGAGAGAGAGAGAGAGATACCGACATCCAAATCGAGCAAAGAGGTTCCGCGCAAGAAAGTACGGGAAGATACCTTAAGAAACATATAATAAACGAAATGAAATTTGTATCGACTTAAGCTCTCTTGTTCTCTCGACGGCAAGTATAAAATCTCACAACGCGCAGAAGAAACTGCTCGCAGTCGACATTCTCACGTTGTGAGCAGGTCAGGAGCGCACTGTGCAACATTTTTCTGAGATGGGAAATACCTCTGCAGACTGGGAAGATTGTCGAGAACTGAGAAGCTTGAGAACGTAAGCTCGCTGTCTTCAGGAATTACTTCTTTCGTCGGTGGACTATCCCATTTCCCGTTCTTCTCGCGCACGAAGTGCCCACGATTTCCGTCCGGCTACATTCTCGGCGAAACGTGGCACGGAGCTCTCGTTTCGATCAATGACGCTATTCGGAACTTATTTCGGTAGGGACCAGCCATATGGCGAGGAATACATTATCTCCGTTTCCTTTTTGTCGATGTAATAGGGGAGAGAAATTTAAACGAAGATTCACTCTTTTATTTGCGCAGTGAATATATCGCTGCCACGTTTCGCCGTTTGAAAAAGACTGGCGTATATAGCGGCGACGCTAACGCAATACCATCATCGAAATTACCGCCATTTGTCGACCAATTTTCACCGTATTGTCTAACGCGATGGAACTCGCGCAACTCATCGAGTAAAAATCGTAAAATTACGCGGAGTCCACACACGCGCACACGCGCGTGAAGCCCGAAGCGCTTTCGCGTTCGTAGAGTGTCAGGCGTCTGTTAGGGGTGGGGCGCGCCATCACTACCCCCGCCGTAAATCCACGAGGGCGGCAAATGAGTTTAATTTTAGTTGTATTTCAATGAAAAGGGCAATTCTCCGGTGGCCGTGCATCCATCATGGAGAATAACGCGAGGCGGCCGGTGGGATTAGCATGGATATGACTGAATTATACAGACTACGCGCCAGACTGTGTGTACCATACGCCAGCGCGTGGCTCGGTCTCTTTCCGCCGCTTCTGTCTTTCTAACTCTCGACGTCCGGGCCTCCTGAGAGCTGTCATCCCTGAACCGACTGCGCGATGTTTAATACACTAGTAATGGAGTACATAGTTTTACAGCGTGTGCAAAGGTTGCGTGGACGGGCGAAACGGGAATCCGGCAAGTCGTGCCCGTTCGTGATTGAATTTACTCCTGCGCATTTGCCGAGCTTATCTCGCTCGACAAAAATTCGTAGCGCGGCGCATAGAGATTTGTCTGCGACGAGCCACGGACGGAGGATAATTATTATTCCGCCGTGGTGGATTTATGAGCTCTTACGGTTTAACGAGCCACCTGTGTGGTATCAAAGTGTCGATTTACGATGCTTGAATTTGTTTTTTTTTATTTTTTTTATTTTTTTTCTTTCAGGGTGAGAATCGCACATTGTTTATTCAAGTGTTATCTATTTTATTTATTTTTTATAAAACTTGCAAGGTAAATTCCCCAATGACCGAACATGCCCCTATGTTCGGACACTTGCGCGAAAATTTATTAGCGTTAATTTAAAATTTTTTTAAATACTTAATAAATTGATAAGTTATTTTAAATATTATAAAAATTAACGTTAAAAAAATTAATGGGTTATAAAACTAAAGAGTTTATATTTTTCTGAGTTTATATTATTCTCAAAATTTCTCAAGGAGCATCAGGTATTTATTAAAATAATATTTTTTGTATTTATTTTATAAACAATATAAAGGTCTATTGAAAATGGGCATTTCTCAGATTATCCGCATATTGGTTTTGGATATAGGTTTTTACAAGTTTTTCTCATTTTTAGAATAATTAAAAAATTTTTCATATTTTTATATGTTAACATTTTATATTTTATATTTTAGTTAATTATATAATTAAATCGCTCTGTACCGTGAATTTTTTACAAATATTCAATAATCTAGGCTTTGTATCGTTACGCGTTTGATCATCAAGTCATTTATCTTAATTATCGTAATATCGGTTTTGCACCGATGGCACACTTTTACTATGAACGAAAGCGTGCAAAGTGTCTTTCGTGTCCCAGAAATTCTTGCGGTCTATTCGCGGCTTTGTGTCCCGCGAAGGGGATTCCCTGCCGCTTTAAAAACTTGTGTGGATATCCCGGGCGTTTCCGTCCAAGGAAAAGTTGTCTGTTCGGGTCAAGAGGATTCAGCATCGATGAATGGAGGTCGCTGGTTGCGAAGGTACGCAGGAGCTGGGGTTTAGCCCTTATCGTAAAGCGAGTTTAGACGCGGACAGGCAGTACGGCTCTGTATTTCCCCGGAGCTCGCGCAAAGTCCGTATAGGAAATCAAGTTAAATTTGTTGAGCCGATAAGGGCGCAAGGCGGCAGCGGCGAGCGGTGGCGACGGCGAGGGAGTGAGATCGGTGTAGGGCTATGAGGTCGGGCGCGATAACGGGTGCAAGCTCACTTTATGTACCGTTATAGGTGGCACACGGGCATTGTACAGGCGCGTGTTTGCGCGAGTAATACGTGCGAATTGCCGCGGGAAATCCCAGTCGAAGCGCGGAAAGCTTGATCTACGAACGATCGATCGATTCGCCGTAAATTCCGGCCGACGTTTACTGCAATTCGGCCATCATAAATATCGTTTGGACGTCTTTCGAATTTTTTCTGCCGTTCAAATCGTTTCATTTCGATGCAATTTTTTTTAACTGTAATGCCGATCCACCTCGTGACGATCGTATGTGCGCGATGGCGTGTCAGTAATTCCCCGTAGTTAGAGGAGATTTTAAAATTGATGCGATAAAAAGGATCGTATCGATCGTGTTCGCTCTTACATCGGCTCGCGTGTGTAATTTAATAATGCGATATGGTAATCAGCCGTGCCGACGTCCTCGTAATTCGCGGCGATTACAGTATGTTTGCTTACGATAAAAATTTTACCTCACCCGTGTACCCACTCAACGACTCCTGTTCGTGTGTTATTTAACTGTGCTTAATCGGCCAAGTTTGAAAGTAAATTTTCGTTAGGTCGCAGTTTGAAACGAAACGAAACGGCTAGTGGCTGTGCGTGCCATATCGGTGCGTCTATTTTCTGATAAAGCAATCTCGAAATAATTCGAGGATATTGGATTAATTTCCATTTCACTTGGATAAAATAGCGGTATAATGGAGTATGGAAAATTGAATTATATTAAAAACGAGGTCAATCGCTGCAAAGCAATTGATCGCGCAACGGGCCGCGAACAATTTCCCATGTACGCGCCCGCGTAATTC
Source organism: Solenopsis invicta (assembly GCF_016802725.1). Lineage (NCBI taxonomy): Eukaryota > Metazoa > Arthropoda > Insecta > Hymenoptera > Formicidae > Solenopsis > Solenopsis invicta. The sequence continues at coordinate 8,488,237 of NC_052665.1, forward strand.
TATTTTTATCAAGTGCATCGATATCTTTTGCAGCTTATTACAGCTCCGATTACCATAATGTTCTCGTAATGAACTCCACTGCATTTCGATAAAAAGAGTACTCACGAATTCCCGGGAGGTGTACGCGATGTGCTCAATCGCGCGTGGCCTATATTCCGAAAATTATCGTCTCTCGCGAACGGTTCACAATGGTCGGTTAATTAATAACAAAAATAATAAGTAAAACACGATACGACAGATACCGCGGAGGCTGTTTCAATAAACGCTGCCCAATTATATTTCGTAAAATCGGGTCGTCGAGATTACTTCCGCCACGCCAGAACGTCCGAGGCGTCAGTTGATGTTGCCTGTATATATTTTCATCTCAAGTTCGCGAATCGGATACCGAAAGCAATCAGCGATACGTGCAGCGCGCAGATGCGTTCGCACGAACGAGTAATCAGTGATAAGATGAACATAGACGAGTGAGCTGTTTGAACTTTGTAATACGTTTGCAATAGACGTTTCTGCATGCTTTCCATTGGGTTATACAAGCTTTCGATTAAGGAAGTATAAAAAATAAAAATGCTTCAATCTTATTTAAATATTATGCAGAATATTATTTACAGCAAAATTATTAATATTATATTAAAATTTTTCAAATTGATTGTTTGTACAGCTTTTAAGAAAACAAAAGTTTACGTTAGAGTTTTATACATACCATGTTGTGACACATGTACCGAATGACTGGTATATCACGTTATGTTATTTTAAAAAATGCTTCGATATACAGAATTGTATATGAATATAAAAAATTGTATATGAATTGTTAGAACAAACCTTTTCTGTATATCTTTGCAAAAATTCAGCTCCATTTACACCATGTAATTTTTTCATATAAAAAACTGATGAAAGTATGCTTATGAATTAAAGTTGAATTTGATAAACTAATAAATATTTGGCAACGCTAATCAAAAAAATGATTTCAAAAGCTATAACAAACATATTAAAAACAAATTTGTTGTAAGATTCCTGATAAACATTGAAATATGCGATTATAAGCATTGAAATGTTATAAATTGGCTGTCTAATATACAGTCACGTTTGACATTTTTAATGGCAAAGCTATGATCACGTATAAACAGTTTATAAATTCTCAAAAAAAAAACATTTCATTAATTTAATTTTACATAGTTAAAACCAATAAATAGCGAACCACTCTCATGGAATCTAAATACATGCTAAATTTTCAATAATTTGTTATGTTCCGAATAATATAAATCACTTTTTTTGTTGAAATTGTCTCGATAATATATCCTTAAATCACTCGAATATAATTATTAATTGTAGTGGAATATTAGAATGTCGTATTAGAGGCAATTTCATTTTTCCTTTGCCGCATTTTTTTCGAGTTCGACGATCCAGCCGGCATGATATATTACGTACCCTCGAGACCGCAAGGGCCGTTAGACAAAAAATGTGAAAAGGGACCCGCCGTTGGCCAGCTTAAGATATGCGGCAGCCAGCCGGCAAAAATGAAAAAAGAACGCGAAAAAGGGTTGGAAATCAAATCGGTAGAGTGCATGAGTCGGGCATGCTCGCAGGATATTTGCCCAACTTTAATTAGCATAATGAACTATCGTCCGAAGTGGTTGCTAATTCCGTGGCGGACCCTCTCCATCCATATGGTCTTCACGTATTCTACAGACATTTCGAGATGAAGCGCTTTGGGGTCGCAAAATATACATCCGCTTCGAGGAATCTTGCATAGCGGACGCATGCATGCAGAGTTGTGAACCGTTTTTTTATTGGTTCGTGAAAAATTTTATTAATAATTTTAGGAATGCGCAACGAGAGCTACCGCGTCGCGTACCGCATGTTACACTAATTTTTAATTAATTCGAAATATGATACCGTACAAAATATGATCTACGTGCGATGGATAACTATATGTGAAATTCTAATCGGCGCGAGTTATGCGAAATATTTTGATACATTGCGGTAAATGACCAACGTTTTTTTATTTTTTATAAAATTCGATATTACTTGTCGTACTTTATTGCTATTTTATTGCTAGACGATTATATTGCTCGAGCAGTTTCTACAAAGAGAGGCATATCAATGAGACTGACTCTTGCACAAGTCTCAAGAAAAAAAAAACGGCCGTTCGGAAAACCGATCTTCTCTCACAAGCGAATGCTGTCTGCTACCATGTACATTCGTCATACTTCAGAATCGCTTAGATCCGCTTCTTCGCCCCGTTACATTCGAACTTTATGTTTTCATCGAGAACGCTCCTCTTCGCACTTGCTTTCTCTCTCTCTCTCTCTTTCCCTCTCCGATCTTTTTGCCCATCGTCGCTGGCATCGGGCTCGTGAAAATCCGACGCATACATTATCGGCCCTAACTTTAGCGAGAGGTCGGATCCTGACAGTGATACCGACCAAGGAAGCGGAGGAAATTTCTTCCTGAAACTCGAATGACGGGTACGGCGATCGTAACTTCCCCTCCGTTACGTATGTAACGTGGCTTCGAGTTAATAGTACAACTTTGTTCTTCCAATTGTAATGACACCCACGGTATCACCAGATGTATAATTAAGCCGACGCCATTGTATTTGCGTATACTTTAGAAGTACCCCAAACTCATCTTGAACGTGCGTCATTTTCTACCGCTGCGCTATTGGAGAAATGTTGAAGACTCAACTGGAATAATTTATGAGCCGCATTAGAACGCGAACGTTGCGTTGCGAACAAAATTATCCACCTCAAATAACATGGTACGGCTCTTGTAGATGTAAGATAATGTAAACGATTCCAAACGGGATCTAAAGGCCATAGAATGCCTATTTCTATTCCATCGATCGTTTTTGATATCTTGACAAAGACAATCGCATTTTTTTTTCTCTCCGTTGCGTAAGTCGGAATAAGCTCGTCCGGGAGATATTGCCAAACACGGAAATAACTCCGTCATGGTACCCCTGTACGTATTCTCCCATCGTATCCATTGTTCTTCCCCCAACGTCGTCGTGGTTTGTGCTCGCCCGTTACTACCGGCTGGTCCTAAGTTACTACCGCGACCTCAGACGGTCTATGGGCCGTGAAGCTCGAAACGCGGCAATAATGTAATCTTCTTACCAATCCGATGGCTCTCATCCATACAAGAATCACAGCCTGTGCGAGCACGCGCGAGTCTACGAGGGGGGTGGTTTTACCGATGCTAACACACCACGATGACGGTGGTCCGTGGCAGTGGTCGCGGTTGCGGCGGCGGCGTAGCCGAGGCGAGGGGGCCCGTCTGCTTAGTTTTGGTTCTTCTCCTCGGGTAGTTTAATTGCTAAATTGGCCTTGGTAGATTTAGCGAAACTACTTGTTCAGTGTACGCACCTTCGGCCGTATATAGCGGGCTGGCTGACGGATGGTACTGCCGGCGCAGGACTGATGAGGGTGCGCAAGAACGCCATTTCACCGCAAGTTCTCGGAGAGGACTTGCTAGGATTATCGAGCCGGGACTTGGTGGCGCGATTCTGCGTGAACATCGCGCACGTGTCTCGGTCACGTACGCGCGTCTTGGCATTCTCACATTCTCTTCCAGAGAACATGTACAATGAAAGAATTGCGAGTTGCGAGAGAGACACGGAATTAAAGTAAAGAGAAAGATATTCTCATTGTTCAAACATTGGGCGCGCGTAAATTTCAAAGTCGAATTCATACGATAAATTGCGATGTCGCGGGACGCAGAGCTTTCTCCTTTATCATGCGCGACTTATTCGTTATGGGTAATACACGAAATCCTGGAATAATGGGAACCGGATCTTAGGTCTCGCGACATACGAGATTTGTGTCTTTTCGGTCGGCTGGGTAAAGGCGATTTTCCGCTCCTCCGTTGGCAACTCTGGAACTTGTTCCCGCTCCACGCTTCTCGCTTCGCGATAAGCTCTGATTCTTGTAATGGGACGCACGTCACCGTTCATTCTAACAATAGGGCGAAACGTAAGCTTCTCGTTGTAGCGCCTACGGTACCTCGTTACCGAGATTATTGCTATACCGTCGATCTCAGTGCGCGTTAAAATACAAAACGCGCGCGTTCGGCACTCTCCCCGAGTACATACGTATATAATATGTACACAGATTTCAATAATGAAACGCAGAATTATAATACGGCAAATTTACATTATCAGTAAATTAACATTCATCCGCATCGTGCGTCATTTGCCGATAATTTAAATAAAACTAAGTATTCCCGTTGCTATGTATGCGCCAGGAAAAGTTTGCGGCCGTAATTATCCGGGAATTAATTTTGCACGAGCAATTAATTAATTAACCTCACTTCCCGCCTTATGCCTCTACAACGCGGAATTTCCGAAGCGGCTTGCGCGCCGCGTTTTATTAGCAGATATATTATCGCGTGCATATTTCATTCGCCTTTAGCGGCGGTCATACGATATATCATGCGGAATCTCCTTCGAACTACTGTGTTTCATGTTCCGCGGAAGTGCCGCAATCAATTTCTAAAGACACCGCGGTAACGTATTCCCACGGCTCCCCCGGCCACGAACGAAATTTCGTGGTTCTTACTTATTTATAGCCTCGCCGAACCAGCGGCGGAATCGCTTGGAATTTATTCGATTTCTTTTATGAACAAACTGATCGCAGACGCCGTGCCGCGCCGCGGCCGGCCGCCGGCGCAATGGGGTGAGCCGCGCGGGTTTCTTGAGAGGCTCAGCCGCGCGGCATAATTTTCAATTACAACAGATTATATCTCGCCCGAGTTTAAAAGGGGAATGGAATTGCGAGGCGGCGTTCTCGCTTTGACAATCTCACCCCCCCCCCCCATTGACTACCGCTGCTGATGATATTGCGGGGAAACATGAGAATTCAACGGTCCGACGCAACGCGCGATCCGGCATTACTTCGAGACAACAAATAAATTCTAACGGAAGCCGCTCCGAAGTACCGTCGTTTACGGCACTGTATTAGCATAAATGTAAGCCCGATTATCATATCCCTCCGCGAATCATTGTTAAATCCATTTATAACTACGACGGGGAAGGTGGAATTATGTTAAGGAACCGCGTTAGCATAAATGTAAGTATTATTATCACTGCCGCATACAGCTCGTTGTTAAACTTACATTCAAAATAAAATAACGAGGTCTCTTTCCGGCAACGGGCGCCAGGTTTTTTGAAGCAGCTTCCACGATACGAAATCGGCCGGCCGCGTATAGAAATTGAGAGCGTGACCGTGCTGCTAAACGATCGGTTTATATAAACGCACAAAAATCACCGAAACTGCGCGCTATCGCGTTATACGCGGAATATTAATTAAAGCGCCGTGGGTGCGAGCGGCAAAAATCGCGACGCGTGCGTGAGCTCGCCGAATCTTCATTACGAATAGCGCCGCGTCTCCGTTTTGAATTACGAGCGGAAAGTGTGGAGCGATCGTAAAATGCACGCCCGGCAACGGTGGAGTTTGCGGTAGAGAGTGTCGTTAAACGAACTCGTCGGCGAGCGAGACGCGCGGCGTCGCGTCGTGGACGACGTCATGGTCAATAAGAAAGTAAGAGCTGTCGAAGTAGAATTTTAATGGGATCTTTGGTGCAAGCTGCTCACGCCTCGAACGACAGTTCGAATTGTCGTACAGGCACATTGTGTAGGCACCATCTTATTCGATTACATTTTTTGATTTGATTACACTTTTCTCTCTTTCTCTCTCTCTCTCTCTCTCTCGTCGTTTTAATACTTCACTTTTCACCTGACTGGATCACACACGAAATTCGTCGGAGGGAAACGAACGGGTTCTCAGCGTTGAATGTACCATTATAATGCATGTTCTACATACAGGGACAACGCGCTAATATCTCTCGCTAAGATCAATTTTGTATTCCGCGCGTCACCTCGTAGACTAGAGTTAAGAACGAGCTTTTCGAAATTCCGGCCATTAACGCCCCCGGCGAAGCTTCCCACTTACCGTCGTGCCGTCCTGTTTTGCGCTCACACTTACGGCCATTCCGTTCGAGAATTATCTTTAAACAAATATAATGCACAGATTCACCCACGCATTCAACACAGAGATCATGAGGATTCTGACAACCGGCGACGTCGAGATCTCTTCGCGTCGCGTTGAAGATGATCTCCACCCTCGCAATGAAATATTATTTAACGCTCGACATGTACACTCAAAATTTGAGAGTGTAAGTTTCTAAATGTGTACCGACTTCCTGACTGACGTAACGCGCGACGTTCGCTCCGCGCCGCATGACGTCTCGCGCTTTCATGTCAAAATAACATTTTGTCATGATTCAAGAAGGGAAGATTTCGCGACGTGCCTTCTTGTAGTTTCGCCAACAACGTTTCAATAGCGCGACGTCGGAAACCAGCGTTTAACGTAATTTGAAGAGATTATATTTCGAGGGAACAATATACAAACTTGAAGAATGTTAATAGAACTTAAAGCTCGTCAAAGCAATATTTTACAAATTTATAGAAAAGCGATAGCGTTTATTTCAATTTTCGTTAAAATTGTTTAGAAATTCTTCAGGAAATAACTGAGAGACTTGACACGTAACTTCATGGAACAAGTCGCAATTTGTAACGCCATGGCATTTCACGGCGTAGAATCGCTGCGTTTTTCAGTCGGGAAGCGCACGCTGTCGACTCGTTACGTCCGCGTAAAAATTCACGTGAAATTCCAGCCGTAAACACCATGCGCACCAAGCAATTCCGGTGCTTTATCTGCGGTCGCAGCGACGCAAACGTCGCGAGTTGAGGCGAGGCGACGCGACGGAACGAGTCGCGAGGCCAAGGGAGAACTCATGCAAGCCCCGGAAACTTCGGGTTGGCTTTGGCAGTTTAAAAGTTGCGAGAGAGGCGGAGAGGCGTCGCGACGCCGGGAGACCTTATCGCGCCGCATATATTCGCGGCGACTCGGCTCGGCTCGAGTCGAGTCGCCTCGCGCGCGCGCCAGTATTATTTCCGGTAAATTCCAGACCGGAAGCCGCGGTTTTGCCCGAGCGGAGGCCGCGGGAAAAAGCGTAAACGTTGGCGGCTCGTTTGAGGCGGCTCGTTTCTTCTTCTTTCCCTCTCTCTCCGCGGCTGGAGATGAAATCCGTCTTCAAGGTGAAAGGGACGGTGCGTCGAGACGGGCGGGATGTGGAAATTGGCTTCCAGTTCTTCCAAAGCAACCTCAAACAGAGATATCATCGGAATTTCCTATTCCTCGAAAGGAATATACTACATTTCCGGTCTTCGGCGCCACGAGCGGTCGACGGGTAATACCCTTTACACCGTTGAAGTTCTTTCATTCGGGCTCGAGCGATTCCTATCGAATTTGCATATAACGCTGGCTTGTATTCCGAACAGCAACGGCTAGCTGCTTTTTCTCCGAGCGCAGAAAACATTTCTGTTTTGAGGATTTGAGATTTAACTCACATATATTCCGATACCACTAAAATAAACTGATTCCATATCTTATCTTATAAATCCAGAGTTATTTCGACTTTCCATCAGCGTACGCAAAAAAAACAGAACTCAAATAAAAAAGATTTACCCAATTGCCTAGTGAAATGGTTTTTTTTTTTTTTTATTTTAAGAGAGTACGTGTACAATTTGCTTTATTGGTTTAATCAAAACCGTTTTAAAATATACAGTTAACAAATATTAAAATATCAAGTTCAATAAAGAGAGATATGAAAAGTTTTTCTTTAATATCCAATATCATATCTAAATGTCTAAGTAATACATGTTAAATTCGTCCAGTCGCTAATACTGAACTATAGTTTAGATACTCGCGTTTAATTAAGGGCTCGTAAGGCACAGGGGCTGGTTAGTGTAGCCGCTACTTTACGAGTAGCAATTCGTATTAATAAAAGAACTTTTAACGGCGCGATGCGTTTACGGACCGCATAAAAATAATAATTAATATACATGAGGCCGTTCCGCTCTTAATCAACTTCTTAGACCACCCACAGGAAATTAAAATTGTTTATAGTTGATAATTAGCGTCAGTTAAATGGCGAAGAAAGCGCAGATAATGGGCGAGGTTTGCATCTTGCTGTTTAATCAAGTATTTTACGACGTGCTTAAACTAAGTTTTCGTTACTTCTTTTAGACTTATAATCGATACTAATGTAGCGTTATTCATAATTTTGTCTTTTTCACACGTTGCGGCAGGAGCGTTTATAAAATCCTCGGAATGTACAATTTGTCGACAGAGTGTTGCCTTTCAATGTAAAGAAGTTTTCCCACATTTTTAGTACACAATGACAAAAATAATCGCAGCATATTTCACAAATACGAATTACATAAAATACAGGAAGATTTTTAATATTAAGCTACAATGACGAATGATATCATCCGTTTTCGTTATTTTCTCTCATCGTATCAAATGTTTACGGCATGTCGCCACCAAAAGAAAATATATTCGCTCGAATTTATTAGCAAGGAAATAAACGGAAAAAATATAATTTCTATTTTACTGCTAAATTCGTGCAGACAGCTGCCACGGGCATTCTTTATACTTCAAATGCGTGTACACTGAAAATTATAATAATAAAAATATATACAATGTATAAATATTAGTTTAACATTTTACGTTACTCATTCGCATTACTTGTTTTTTTCTACTTGTATTTAAAGTCGCGTTTTTATTTAAAAAAGAACTCAGATATAATTTTTTTAAATTATTTCAAGATTAACAATGATAATTGAACTATCTTTGAATAATAACGGTAATTAAGCAATATAACATTATAGATAGAACTTTGTTATAAATTTTGATTGAATTATAGATTGTCTAAAACGGACTTCAATTATATATATACGTTTATAATTAATATATCAACTAAATACTCTTGTCAATTACAGGATCCAACTAGTTATATTTCCATTTTAAAACAATTTTGAAAATCAAATAGGATTAATTATTATTTTACGCAACACTAATTAATTAATCCGTAAAATAAAGCTCAAAATGTGATATGACATTAAAATGTAAGAAACTTGATCCAATATAATTTTCATATCGAACACAATAATGAAACAATCACGAAATAAATGAATCTCTATGAAAATTACGTTAGATATCCATTTGTAAAACTTTATTTTAAATCTTATATAAACTTTCACGAGACTCATGTAACGACTATAAATACGAATCTTTGACTTTGAATTCTTCGGCTTAGCGCACTTGCTCGTGGAATTGTCGAAGACTCGAACGATTTCTGTAAGAGTGTTCTCGAAAGTTTAATTGAAAAGTTGATCTTTTGAAAGAGATCAAGGTGAAACAAGGACGAAACAAAGTGGCACCTTCCGCTGAAGTAATCTCCGGCGCTCGAATTATTTTTATCTCCGGGATTCAGGAGTTGCTTCGAAATTCATGAGGGAGCCGGCACGAATTCACGGGGTTGCGCAGAAGAGGACGTTCGGTCCTCGTTCTACGCTCCTCACGCGGCGGCGGAGGGTTAACTCGATATTACGAATCCGGCAATTTGCTTGAGTAAATCCACCTACTGGTGAGTTTCGGCAGCAAGGAAAGCGCTGTTAATAAACATGGAGGACCATATCGTCGATCCTCGCAAGTCGTCAGGGGAATAATTTTTGTTTACTTTGTCTTTCCCCTCCGGCGAATCTCCGTGTAATACAAGCTCTTCTTAGTATTTCGCGTCTTGAGCAATATGCAAGATCGCCGGGCAATTTTGAACGATATTCCTTTACAAATCACGTCTCAATCAGAAAAATTTTGACACTCAGGTGTTTTTTTTCTATATGTACGTTCACGGAATAACGCCAAGCAATATTGCTACGTATGACGACATTACTTTACGCGCATTTGAAAAATATTACATTGAAAATATCACGGAGATATTTGCAAGAAACATTCTCGGAATATTTTTCCGTTATGCCACTTGGTCGCGAATACTTGGCGTACACTTGTAAAAGATATGATCTCGAACATGAGATATTTTTGACGCGGAAAATTCTATCTTTTCTTTGTTGAAACTGCTGTGTATCCGGCGAAAAGTCAACTCCAATTCTACCAGCTTCTACGCGCTGCTTGTTGAACAATATCTCGACGTAAACTTGCCGTTCGAAAGGGAAATGAAAGGGAAATTATTTCAAATTGTGTAAATCTGTCAATAATAAAAAAATAACGTGCCACGACGGCACGTTAAAATTATTTCCCTTTCTTTTCTCTCGTCGAAAGATCGATCGCCACAGGCAGCTATGGCAAAAAAGAACGATCGTGCAGTTCCGACTTTTTACCACCGTTAACGGCGCGATATCGTTCCGCGGAGAACGACGAAAAGAGTACGTAAGGTACGAGCGGTATCGTGTTCACTTTGCCGAGAGATACCAGCGAAGCGCGCGGGTGCAGGATGGTATTTCAGCCACGCTTCTCTCTCTCGTGGAAGGCGCCGCGCTGATGCCGCGCCAAAAGAGAAGCCGAGCGTACTGTGCCGCGGTGTCGGATTGCAGGTCGCTTCTCGCTTTCCCTCGTCGAACGAATAAACGGGTGATGTGCGCGACGTAGTCGGACGGGGGGTGGTCCCAGACGCGATGCAGAACGGAGAGGAGATAAGAGAAGGGAGAGAAAAGAGGGTCTCGGAAAGAATTTGCAAGGCGCGCGTTACTCGAATACCGCGCTCACTATATACACACCGGTGTTCACTGCTCGTCCGCGCGCTGGAGGATCTCTCAGGAGCTTTCGAAATGCGAGCTCGCGTCGAGAATCCACCCAAGTATTTCGAGTCCGCGATGTAAGAGATTGCGCGATGGGCTTCAATGTTTCAAGTATGGTATCAATATGATGGAGTAGATATATGTAACGGATTGCCAGCTGGATGATCGGCGTATTATCCTACCCTACGATCTATCGTAAGATCGTAAATCTAGGCTCGCCTCATTAATTTGCGATAACTATTATAAACGCATCCTTATTCTTGCCTAGCCTCTCGACTTCTCTCGTGGTAAGGTCTCCTCTCGGGCGGCCGTCTTTTACCAACTGGAAAAACCAATCCTGGGCTTTGCCAAAAGGTTAGTCTTGCAAAAAGCAACCATTGACCCAACTCGAGAGCAGCAAAAAGCGATTTGATTGTTCTCCATGTCCATTTCAGGTACTTTATAGAAGAACAGAATTTTGCGGTCGGAAGAATCATCGGTCAAGAAAATTGTCCGTTTGCCTTGCAACCACGAGAATTGCAATGTAAAACCGACAATGGAAGAGAATTGGCAATATATCGCAGTCGCTCAATAAAATTTTGTAATTGCGTTGTTATTATCAGTCTCCTGATGCCAGACATAAAATTGTAACAGCGAGAATCAAGAAGGCATCACGTACAGATTATGGATGACAGTTAGATATTTGCAATATTTTTTGATAATGCGGAAATACTTGAAAATTCATACATCGTGTTTTGATGTGACGCAGTTTAAAATAATGATTTAACAGAAGAAAATAACTAATTTTTCAATTTGTTTGATGGAAGAGCTACACTTAAATCGCGACGTTTCAATCGACTGACCAAACGGTAATAAGGCAGAGTAGAGGTTGTATTGCATAAAATTTCAATTTATACTCGGTAGTAGTGGAGCGATCGCGCTAGTCAGGACAATAGTAAAGTAGTGTTCTGGGTCAGGTGGTTGACAATGTTTGGCGTGCCCTGTAACTCGCGGCTGAATTTGCGTGGAACCACGACCGTTAACGGGCGAACGGGGTAGTCCGGGGATAGTTTCCGCAGGGAAGGCAGCCGGAGACGAGGGGGTGGCTGCTTCGGCAGAGTTATTTAGCCGAGGCGTTGTTCTGGCTCGCGTACTATGTGGGTCGCCGCCAGCTTAGTATCGCGGGTAAGCCTCATGAAACATGAGTACCCACCAGGATGACACCACTAACTCCTTTATGGAGATGGAAGCTTATGCATGAATTGCGAGGATGGGCGAGGATGCTTCTTGGACAACGGGGGCCCTTCGCTAGGTGGTTCCGCACGATGTTCTTAAGTAACAGTCTCGCCAGGTGAAGCGGTTCCTAGGACGAGGCGGACAGGAAACCTGCCAACGAGGTGATACGTGCTGTACGTACGAGATGATATATGTGCCGTGCACTTCGCTGTTGACGCTAAAATGCGAAATGTCGCGGCGGCATCTTGTCATTTGACGTTGAGGCCGTGGTTGCTCGACTTGAAAGTTTAAACCTGTGCTCGTTACACGGCCACCGAGATCGGTGATAAACTGTTGCACTTACATCACACTTCTCCGATTTATACTGCAGCATGCGGCGTATCAGGTACTTAGAATACGTATCGAATCTCGATTAAGTGTCACTGATGACGTAGAAATAATCCGCACGTAATAAAATTCACATTTTCCGAAGACATTTCATATAATCTGCGATCGCGCCGTGCGAAGATAAATTCATCGCGTCGGCTATCGTATTGTTGTAGATGTAATTTGTTGTAAAGAAATTCCGGCTGCTATGAAGTTTCACGGAGCATAAAGGAGGAAGGGCACGAGCGCCGAGCTCCTGCGGCACGGAGCGAATTTCGTAAATGGGAGTTACTTTTAGACCCATTTAATATGCATTAAAGCGCATGAGTAGGTTAATCTCTTAGAGTTTCAGCGTCGTCTCATAATTCAACAGAGTTATGCATCCGCAATCACCATGTGGGTATTAAATTTAATCGGTAAAAGGGAACAAATTCCGCCATTTATATTTCAAATATATCGCATGGGAGTTTGAGCAAAAGTAATAAACAAGCGATGAGCAAAAGTATGATAAAACCGTATTTTTTTGCGTTATTTAAAAATTTAATTAAAGTTAATTAAAAACGTAAAGACCGGAACAATTATAAAAATATCTTGCATTTCAAATCTCTAGAAAATTATAAAGCGCGCGGTAACGTGTACATTCTATAAAGTTAATTGTCCATCACATAAAGTCAACGTACGTACTGACGAAATGATGCAAAAGCATGGCTTTGTGTATTAACTCTTACTCTTTGACACTGTACTATTTAGTTTTTATCGCATCTTTTTTTTTAACACGCTAACGCTGTGCAGCTTTATACAAACGCTCTCGTTACTTTACCGCATCCAGAATTGCGAGAGATTTGCTGTAGCTCACGGTCGTGCAGGCGCGAAACTCCCGGTTTGGAACGTAATACGTAGAAGGAAATAAGCTCCCGCCGTACATTTCGCGATATCTGATGTCCCCATCTCGAGCCTTGGGGGCCGTTGAAAACTTAACTCTGCGCCTAAACCCTCTCCGAAGCCGTATGCTCGGGATCTACCCTGATATTTATACGACTTTTCGCTTAATTGCCCGCGCCAACTCCCCCAATTTCCTCCCCCTCCTTCCCGTTCTTGCGAAAGAAGTTAACGCCGTAATTATCACTATCATCTGCGGAAGATCGTCGTAGCTTCTGGCACGGTGTAATTTCGGTAAATAGTCACATCGATTTAAAGTTTGCATTTTAATTACTGAAGAACTGTTCTCCGGACGAACGCGATACATCCAACAGCTAAGTTTACATAAATCCAAAGAAAATTGAAGTTAATTTAATCTGACAATTAAACTTTTGATTTCTTATCTTTTAAAATTCTTTTAAATGACACGGAATAAACATTATAGATCATTTTAATCATGTAACGTTTGTCTTGTGTTGCTCATAAAAATTCTGACGAGAAAGCGGTACTATATGTACACACAGAAAAATATCAATTCTACTGCTAAGAAAAGCGATTATTTAATTCACTTTATTTTAGCAAATAATGGTTACATTTAGCAGAGAATATTTTCTTGATAATTATCTTAAAATATACTCTCACAAATTTATGAAAACTTAGTATTATATATCTAAGACAAGAATTTATATTTTTGCGAAGAACTTTAATAAAATGTTATTTTCAAGGAGCAAAGTTGGAATAATAAGAAAATCGAATTTTTATTTTAATATTTTTAGGTATAATATCAAATTACTAGGATTCAAAATATTTTGCATAAATTTGATGCTTTTCTTAAACTTGCAACAGACTATTTACTTATGAAATATTTATGAAACAAGTAATATTTGTTTAATTCAAGTAATTTATAGTATATATAATATTTTTCTCTCTGTACACAGAAGTTTATTTTAAGTAAATATTACTTATTTTAAATAAATGATGAGTATATTTTAAAACTGTTATCAAGAATATATTCTTTCTACAGATAACCGTTTCTTAAAAGAAGAAGAATATAATATTGAAGAATATAAATCGCTTTTTTTAGCAGCCTAGGACTAATTTTTTTTTTTTTTCGTGTACAGGAAACAAAATATCGATTTGCAAATCGGTTGTTAAAAGACTCGAAAGAGACCGAATTAATCCGCAGTTTAAATTGAGATGCGTAATCCTCTAGGGCCGCCGTAAAGCGTTTGCATCGCCCTTGTAACACTGCTAAGTAAAAATAGGCTATTACAAACACGTGTCCTTACCGATTAGCATAATGGCCGGACTTTTTGTACTTGCAGAAGGACTCTCGAACAAAAAATGTTAATACGGGATACCGTCGTACGCAGATTTAAAGCAAGTAGTTCCAGGTGCGGCGCATGTGCTCACGAAAGTCATTATACTTCTTCGTCGCTAACCGCCGAGAGACATTTTTTCTTCGCCTCTCAAACTCGGGCGTTCTGCATTCGCGATGTCGTGTAAAAATCGATAGGTCGTTGTCGTTGCCCTACATTCGACGTTCCAACGCTTCTCATAATTAAAACTTCTTTCGACAAACCGAGGTGCAGAGCACGGTTTTATCGCGCGATTGAAGCTCGATGTGAATAGATGTTTTCAGTTTTTTTTTTCCATAATTAACATCCCGCTGAGTTATAATCTGCTCTTACCAACTTTTTTTTCATTTCTTTCACTTTTGCAGCAAAAATAGATGGCTGTGATAAATAGAATATACGTAAAAATACATTTTTTATTTTTATATTTGCAGTATTACTATTGATTTTACATTTCTGAATAATTATTAGATCATTATTAAATTATATTAAATTATATCAAGTAACAGAGATTATATGTCACGTAATACTCGAATTTATGGGGAAATTTATAACCGCAAACGGCACGGAGCGGACAATATCTTGATATTCTATCTACGAGAAACGACATAGGTTAATAACACAATCCTCGGCAGATTTCAAGTCTCTCAGTTAGTACGTTCTTAGCTACCTAATGTTTCCTTAATTGTGCGGCACATAGCGACGCCAGTGCGCCGACCTAATTAAACATTAAACGTTGTGCCCGTACCGTTTAGCTACGGTAAACATCGAGCCGCTTACAACTACAGTTGCTACTTCATCCGATTCGGCTTTCGGCACTAATATTACGACTGTCGTAAAGGCATTTCGTAACGTCTTCGACAGAGTTGCGCGAAAAACGAAGCCTCTTAGCAGGTAGGAGATGAGAGCTAATTGCGAGCACACGATGTTTCGCGTAATTAACTCAATTACAATGGAAATTCCGTTCTTACCGAGTAACGTTACGCAAAGACATTTGTCGGAAGATTCATCCGTCAAAGTAATAGAATATTTATTAATCTGTACAATTATTGCGAGAGAACAGTCGAGATCTCCACTGTTTGCTCTGCAAACGGTACGTATATGAACAACATGGTTCTATTTGTTTATAATTAGAGCCGATCCGACGACAGCGGGAGATAGAAGGAGCAGCCGAGTGGCGTGTGAATGCGGTAAGGGCGGAATGGCGGGAGAGGGCGGGACGGGAATAGACAAATTTGGGCGGAAACAGCGTTTAAAGTGGGGAATGCAGCGGTCGGCGTGACATCGTTAACAACTTTCCGGCATTGTTTTCCGTGTGAGCGACAAACTGGGCTAATTGCTTCAACTTCTGACCTATTCTAGTTAGCGGTGTGTGTAACTGGCTGCTTCTGTGCGGATGATTGTCCCCGGCGATGCAGCCGCCACTCGTGGCAACAACAGCCTCGCGTAAAATTCTCTCTCCCGCGGCGAGCACGTTCGCCCCGGCGCGATTGTCGCCGCGGCTTATTAACCCGGCGATAATTAGCCGTAATCGCGACGACGTGCAACGCCGACGCGAAAGTCCAACGGGCTTACCTCGCGCCATTCTCGGGGAAAAAAGGCGCTCCGCCTCGCTGATTACGAAAGTGGTTTAATCATCGGAGAACGTCGCGCATCGCGCGTCGCGCGTCGCGCGTCGCTCGGTTGCAACGTGGATGAATGCTTCGGTTTAATAGATACTTGGGACAACGAATAGATATTAAGAGCAAATATGGAGATTCTGAAGGGGACATTTTTTATTTGTGCCAGTTATATCTACGGTCGAGATATAATTTATTGCCGTAATTATGAAATATTTTAAGAACGATATAAACACTCGAGAGATTGTATTGAAGAGAGATAAAAAGTATGGAATAGTTTCTGCTTTATGTTTTTTTATTGTTTTCCTAGCAAAAATATCTCGAGTTCCTCTCTTAACGTTTATCGTATTAATTTAAGTTAAAGCAGATCGTTGCGGTCCGCGTGTTACGAAGTATCACTCGGTGCATCGCTGAAACTACGGCCGGGTTGTAAAGTTTCGCCCCTTTTTACCTTACCGTAAACTATGCCGAATTAGCCTCGTTGCGGTATTCTCTGCGTCCAACGCAGAAGATATCGCTTTACTTCCGGCTGGAATAAAACTTGAACAATTCCTCCTTTTGTTCCGGACTCGTTTTTCTTATCCGGCCGCGAAATGAATATCCGGTTGTAGGTTTTATTGCCGGCACACGGGACAGAAGAATCCCGCGCGGAGGTGGACAGGAGATATCGACGACGAAAAGCTCCGTGTCACCTACATTCCCTTTAAGAGAAGATCGTTGCCGGGTAAGTGAGCGGTACCTAAGGCCGCGGGGGAATTGTATTAAGCCCCGCGACAAGATATAAACATCCGTCTGGGACAAACGGTTACGAACGCTGGCAAGGAAAACGTGAATTACCAGCATTACTTTCCGGTCTACTGCGTAAAACCGCGTGACGCAATAATATTTTATCATCTCAGACCATACCTGGCTCATCCTGTCCTTTGTTTCTGAACTTGTTCGTTATAAGGTCATGCTACTGCCATAAATATCCGGAACGTAAATATCCGGAACGCGAAATACTTCTGAATGCAAATTCGCGAAAACTCGACGTAACGTTTGTGCGCGCCGCAGTTCGCATCTAATATATGCATTTTACCTAATGTAAGCTTAAATAAAAAATTGCACGGACCACCATTTCTCCGCTGGTTATTCTACAATTTTTATAAGACTTGTCGTTTATACCTCTTGCAAAATACCATATTTCATGCACTCGGAAGAAATATGGTAAACTTTGAAAATGTATTGTTCTAGAGAGTATTCAAAAAAAAAAAGATAAAAAGGAATTACATAAAAATTTTATTCGTTATGATTATACAATCATAACATTTTGTACAAGGAAACAGACATTGATCAATGAATTTTGTATTATTGTAGAGATAATCTGACATCGTAGCAAATGCGTTTTAAAAAAAAAAAGATTATCACGATTCTGGGACACATTTTCCATTAGACAGGCGTATTCGAGAGGCGTCGTCGGTTTATCAGTGCAGGCGTGCATTCAACGAGAGGGCCTCGCAGGCACCTCATTTACGCGCATTTTGCATCCACTCAAGTTTCGTTTGAGCGCAGGAGATTACGCGAAATATTATTTCGCTGGTGGGCGTGCGTGAACGGCGAAAATATAAGTGAAGGGATCGCGGGAAGTCTTTAACCCGCTTTGATATACGCGACGGTCGGTGGAGAGCACTTCGCCCAACCCCACGAAGCTTCGAAGCGGGATAGAGGTGGTACCACGGGCACACACCGTCGTGCGCATCCATCCACCTGCATGCGCTCCGTCGCGTATACACCACCGCCGACTTTCCAACGCGTCTACAAGATTTGACATGTATACTCTCGTCTAACGCGATAGAGTGAGGAAGAACTTGAGGGCGAGAGAGACAGGGGTCGGAAGAGGAGGAAAGGGAGAGTGATAGGGTGAGAAACGACGCCTCGATAATAGCAACTCTCTTCGAGCGCGACACTGTCTCCGTCTCTTCTGTCGACGTTCCGTCTACCAGCCTTTATCTTCCTTGTGCTTCGCCGACCGCTCTTGGATTTAATTAACTCGGTCTGAGCTTCATTGAGTTATGTTAAGTCACGTCCTTCGCGTAATCTTTGTATTATACCACTCGAAACGTATTTCTGCGTCGACGCCGTATGCGATAAGCTCATGAAACCAAGACTTTCCTGCATGTATCTTCGTGAAAACCCTCATACCATTTCCTCTTTCTCTCTTACACTTGCTTTCTTATTCTTTTTACCGTTTTCGGGAAGGAGCCAAACGATCCGATGCTGTGCTTAGTCTTGTAGTAGTTAATCCTCCGGGGTACCAGAGATTTAAATGATTGTGGAAAAGAGAATAGACTTCAAAGAGCGAAGACCAAATGAAAGATTTAATATTCAGTAAGAAAACTTGGTAGTAGATTTATTAACGTTTGCAGTAATATTTATTTAAGCTTTCGATTAGCATGAAGAATAAGTTAACAAATTGAAAATTCCGTAGGAAGCAATCACATGGTTGAAGTAACCGTTTATTCAGGTTTAAATTTTTTTTCCAATCTCCTTTTGTTGCGTTAATTCGCTTCTTGTATCGCACTATAAATTAGAAGACGCGTTGACTAAATATTAACGGCGCATTGTAGTTGCACAGCCGTGACCATGTCGTAAACAGAAGGACGTCTTCGTTACTCCTTCCAGTTCATGCATCCGCGGCGTCTTCCGCCCGCATTTCAGCGTCTTCGAAGGCGCTACGGTTTTGAGAAACTTTCGCCTCTATCTATAGAAGAGGAAGGTAAAACTTTGGAGCACCTGCCGAGACTTGCTTATGGAGTCTATTACCGCTTCGATGGAGCTGCCGGGAATCTTTATACCCTTCGACCCGGCAGTCGTGAATTAGCATTCGCCGCGAGTGTCCTTAAACTTCCTAATAATTTGATGGCAGAGACGGGCGGACGGTATGTAAATTAAGAGTTTCAATATTCGAAGCCCATTTCCGCGTCCATTCCGCTAACCTATTTCGCGAAGTTCTAGCTCGCTTCGTGCCCATAGCGTAGATCATACCTGTCTACGTGTCGCTTCCAACATAACGCGAGCATACGTTGCAGTACGAATTTCGCGTTGGGAATGTGCACTTTATACATTAGTTAAATGTAGCATCGGAAGATGAATACGTGGAACATGAAGTCACCACCAAATAAACGTTGAAACGTGAAAATGTCACACAATCAGAAATCAAGTCAGTCTTTCGTGAAAATGATCATTTTTCTACATTATTGTTTCTATTTTATAATTTTTTAATTAATTTCTCGCATTGTAAGTAGACGTTGTTGCGTTATATATTTTCCGCAATGTTATTTGGAGCGATTAGCTACACTCAGCCGAAGCCTCGGACACTAATCGGAAAAATTCCTCGGTGTCTCCTAGACAAGAGTGATAAACGAGATACACGAGATAAACGAGAAGGGGTGGGTTCGCAAACGATGGGATAGAAAAATGCTCATCAGGTACGAAAAGTCGGTACGCAGTACTGAAAATTGGCTGATATTTTTCAAGTTTTAACCATCTGGTGACCCTACCGGAAAATTGCAATTTACCCGAATCCTTCGTCAAACGCAAATGGCTAAACGTGTCAAAGGCTCCAACGAACATTAACGCGTTGCCCCCAAACGATGTTTTCAATTTTGTGTGCACGCCACGTTGTTCGTACAGGAGAATGATTTACAAATTAACTATCTAATTAACGTGTAAGTGAAAAAGCATGAATGCCATGTGTCACTGTATGTCAAAAACGTGTGCGTTTTGCTGTAAATTATAAATAATGAATTAACGAATAGCCGGGAAGAAACATTTTATCGTTACTGTATAATATTTCGAAAAAATGTTAATCCGCCCATTTCTTTCAAGCCAGTATCGCGTGAACAACGCTCTTTCAATTTAAACGCCGCCGAAGTAATAGGATCTCACTCGAAATCCCTTCTTTCACGGTGGCATTACATCCTCAGCGTCATGCATCATGCGCTATCGCATTACAAGAGACATCAGGAATTTTGCGAAAGACTCCGCCCGGCGTTCCAGTTAACTGGCGCGTACTCCAGGAGTGGATGTAATACGCCAGTAAACCGTGGGTGTTCGTTTAAAAGCCTCGAAATTTCGTCGCTCCCGTCGATTTAGTGGGCATTACGCCTCGCACGGGAAACAATGTAATACCGTACTCGTTCTTGTATAATAGATACTGTCGTACTAAATCGTTACGATGTCTGTAAACTAGCGCGATCGAATAGATTATAGGGCAAAAGGAAAAAAAGAATAATAGATAGAGAAAGAAAAACCACAACCCAGTCCAGATAAAAAAGGAACATCGAGATTTCTTACGATATCAAAATTATATTAATTAAATGAAAGAACCGAAACACACTTCCGTCAGTTTCGTCATTGCTTTGCGATAATTCGAGTTTCGAAACAAATTCAAAATTAATTAATTATATGTCAGTTACATGAAAGTTTAATTATTAATGTACCATATTAAAAATAATTTTCCTAGCGTATTGGCATAATATTATGTAATAAGCTAATATGTTTATTTACGTTTAATATTTAACAAATAATATCTATTTTGCAAATATAATTTTGAAATTTAATATTGAATTTTTAATATTGAAAATATGAAGGCAATCAAAACTTTATTAGCACAAAGATATATTCTCTTTATAAAAATAGGTAATATTGATGTATATATAAAAAAAAAATGTTACAAAAAAAGATAGACAAAAATAATCGAAGTAAAACTAAGAAGGATACAGTTTTATTTTCAAGTAAGTACGCGGTGTCATATTATTATATTGTATTATTATAGATGTTGCATGTATTGATTAGTTAATTTTACACATCAGTTATTTCCAAAGTTTTTTGAAATACTTGAAATTCTTTTTTTTTAATATTATTGTTTTTTTGATGACTATTTTTAAAAAAGAGCTATTTTTAATAATTTTTTTTACATTTCTGTTATATTCTTGAGTAATTTATTTAATAGAGAAATTTATCCTATTATAATTTATCCTATTATAATTATATCTAAATTTAATTTATGAGAGATAATACTTTAATTTAAAGGATTTAAATATTTCCAAAAAAATAATATAAAGCGGTAATTTGATATTGTTATAAATAAAAGGGTATAAATTTTTTAACGCAAATTTTAAATTTTATTATTTTTCTAAAACGAGATATTGTGATTTAAACATAAGATAATTTTTATTGTAAAGATTTTATTTAATTTTAAAGGTTCGAGGAACGAAACTAATTTTATTTTAATTAATTGAGAATATTTTAAAAAACTAGTCCGAGATATGCATCTTGCACTGATTTGAAACGGGAGAGTTTTAACTTTCAAAATAGATTTAGATCGTCTTGCTGTGATTATTCTGTGCAAAGATATCGATGTTATCGATCTGTGATCTCTATTTAGCGGAGTGTCCGGCACAAGCGCGTTTTGACGATAGCATATCGAATTCAAAATGCTTGACTGCACATATTTTCATACCTGTTTTTTAAGCCATATAACCGATAAATTACATGCAAAAACTATTCGCGGCGCGTTCTTTCATGCATGGTGCGCGCACACCGGAATTTTAAAATACTATATAACTCCACGAAAAACTGATGCAGCAACACACGACAAAAATTGATCTACGTTTCGTGTTTTGTAGATACCTGTGTTGAATTATGATATTTGTGTACAAAGAATAAAACACGAAACAATAAAATGCAATTAATAACTATAAAGAGAGGAAAGAGATATTAATAATGATTCCAAAATGGTATGTATGATAAAGAAAAGTTTTATCTGTTTTAGTGTCATTGTTACTCCAAAAATGCTAATAGTGAATAATAAATGTAACAATAAAAATATGAGGTTATTTTTTTGGAAATAATAAAAAAAGGGATAAAAATAGCATTAAATGTAAATTCTGAAATGAAAAAGCGACATCAGATATATTTGTAAATTGCAATAGAGATTGCAAAATAGAACTCATTGCTGGAGTATTTTTCATTAATTCGGCAAAAGAATTATTCTCATCATTAAATTGGTTTATTATTCTTTCATAATTATTGTTCAAAACGTATTAATAAAATAAAAAGAGAGATACATCATTAATTGCATTTATTAAACTTTTTGGTTATTAATATGTATGTTAACAATTTATATGATATTGATGATAAAGTGGAAGAAAATGATTTAAACGAGAATGAGGGAGCGTTTGATGAGATCGTCTATCAACGTTCCTAGATAGTGTTACTGGCTCATCGATTGCTCATTTATATGACCTGCATAGTCTCAAATGGCTCACACGCTCATAAATCATTCTCTCGGCTTTCAAGCATAATTAAGTATGATGGACAATCGATTTTCACTAACTTCAAAGCTCAAATAAGCCAAAAAGCGTGCTATAACTTAACGCCCGCATGACTAAAATTCATCTCATCAGAGAAATCTCTGTTCGTAGTAATTTACGTCACAATATAAAAACACATTATGTACAAAAAATTAGTAATAAAAAATTTACGTATAATATGTAACGATTACGAATTTAAAATCTAACATATTTTTCTATTAATTAAATTTCGCCATTATATTGTGTGTATATAAGGAAAAAATTATAATCAGTTTTTTAAATTGATTATATGAATTAATAGTTAATTTATAGCAGTATAAAAATAAATACTTTCTGATTTCGTCGTAGTGCGCTCCTTTTTTTATAATTTGAATCAATAAATTTCTGATCGACATCTTTTATATTCTCGCCTTATATTTCAGAATTTTTACGATCATAAAGTAAAGAAGATTGTACTTTCATTATGCAAAACGTTAAAGTATAATCGAGTTTTCTGTCACGTCGATTATATCGAGCTCTAAGGTACGCCATTTCGGATCGCCAATTTCATTGGTTACACGTCTTAAGAAGTGACACAAATAGAATACATTAAATTTCAATCGTATCTCTTCAAAGATGCGCGCGAAACAAATATATTCTTTTAAACAATGCTCGTAAAAAGTGACGCGTCAATTTTTTCTCAATTCGGTCTTTTTACGACAACTTCTAATACTCTCCTGTTTGAATTCCTCGACAATGCGCTGCGCCGGTCTGGGAATTCGGAGAGGAGATCCATTTATCTATAGTTCAAATATACGATTAATCTCGCATACGCGGTGATAGCAAATTCGCTATTACCGGCTTCGTACGGGCTACTTCTGCCGGCGTGCCGAAACCAATTATCCTTCCGCATTCAATTCCGAGGCTTTGCTTGGGAGTACGGGCGCTCTCGAAACGCCGTGTCAATCACTCGCCAATTAATCCCGGGAAATTATTGCTAGGATTGATTTACGCAGCCGGCGCGCACCTGACAAGCGAATCAAGCGCGTAAAGTGCACTTGCCTCCGACTTTGAGTAGTACAACGAGCTATGGGACTACTGATATCATATAATATAGAGCTAGCTGTATTCACGTGCGATTGCTTTGAGCATTCCTCTCAATCTCCCTAAGATACATACATATAAAGAGATAAAAACAATAGACGGAATCGCTTGTGAGCATAGTATAATAGATTCTTTAAAATATATATGAAGTATTTGAGCTGAATAAGACTCAGCACTAAATAAGGTTTATTTTTAAAAATATAAATAATTATTTTTAAATTTATCACTCAAAAACGCACTTTACCTTTAGAGAGCTATATGCTTAAAAAAATGTATCATAGGAAGTACGAAGAGAAAAAGAATTAGGATCAACAGCAACGCATCTCTGTTTGCAACAAAATATAATGACGCGGCTGTATGAGCCGTTTTTATCAAAATTCAACATGTAATAAATATACATATATTATTGTACTAAATATACAAATGTACTAAATATACATATATTATTTTATTATAACATATTATTTAATACTTGAAAGGTTAGTAATTTTCAAAAATTGATTAAAGAAAATTGTGATGTTTGTAAAATAAAGAGATCTAAGACATCTAAAAGATGTTGTTTGTGCTATTAATAATTATTCTTTAATTGATTTAGAAGATAATGTTTATTCTGTTTATAAATACGTAATAATCTCAATATCTGACTTTAAGAAAACATTTTTTTGTTTATTTACAAATAAATTCTATATAATATATTTTATTATTGTGAGTGAAATATAGATTTTATTCTCATTTACAAAGTTTATCTCAATATTCCCATAATTAGTTTTTGAAAACTAAATTAAGTGTGTCTTATTTTGGCTCAAGTATTTTATATATTATTTTTCTCATTTATAGTAATATTTTTTTCATTTATAGTAAAATATATTTTATTTATTTCATAAATCTGCTAGTAAAACAACAACAAAAATTAAATATTAACGAAGTGATGATAGGACATATAAGTTAAAGAAATGAAAATTGTATTAGGAAAGGTTTTGGAGAGATAAATCAAATTCGGAATTCGTGGCGATAGAACTAACACAGGTGCATCGTGTGTAAGTTAATATAATTAGCGTATAAACATTACATAAATTTCAGACGTTTCTACCCTAGTTTTGGATCATCTTCAGTGCGCGGGTACAAACTTCCATTCCACTTACGGAATCAACCTATGTTGGCTCTATCGGCACAAATTCCGAATTTAAAGAAATAAGTTATTGAAATAATTTAGGAAAAATTTAATTACATTAATTGAATAATCATTAATTAAATAATTTAGTCGGATAAGATCTGGGGGTAATAATGTATTTTACATGAATATTTACCAGGTGTCTGCGACATCTATGCATGGATTAATATTCCAGACCGTCTAGACTGTAATATGTTGCGAGTCCATACGCATGTTAGTTATAAAGAGGAGTCTTTGTATGTTTCAAATAATCATTTATAAATCTTTAGGCCTGAAAGTGGATTTTATTTATTTATAAACCTAATTAACTTTAAAAAATTTTTACAACAAATGATTACAATTCTATTACAACGTCTAATAGATACAATTCATATATACAAATATAGTTGTGCATATATATATATATATATACATCAAATACAAATTACAATTCTCATGAAAAACTCATTAAAAGAGACATTAAAATCAAACGTAAAATAAAAAGCGAATTTGAATATCGTGTACATCAACTCGAACAGGCGCGTAATACTTTTTCATTATAATTAAAAAGTTGCAAATCTCTTACAGTAAATTGCATCTTATTTATCGTATTATTGAGATAAATTGGTGTCTCAAGTAATACAATGCAATACAATTCGAAATTCTGATAGAAGAAGCATCTTCTCTCGCATAAACAATTAAAATCGTTGAATGCACCTGCTTCTCTGCGCGGAAATGCAATTGTAACTGGAAAATAATTTTTTTTCCTTTATTTGACGTTCGGCAGGATTCGCCGCGTTCCATTCACCCGCGGCTATAATTATCCGCGTTTCCGTTCCGCGATTCCGAAAATCGAGCGATTCGCGGAGCACGATCGAAGTTGATAACGATCACCCGCGTAAAGTTGAGAAGTCAAAAAGTCGATCGTACGAGTATACGTAGCGTGCAGATGGTATGGGTAAGGCGAGCATTCGCGCGCGCGTGTGAGCGAGCCGAACGAGGCGAGCGAGCAGCCGCGATAAAGTTTGCGCGATATTTCGCCTTCGGGTTCGTCCAAGTGAAGTCGAAGGAGAGAGAGGTTGAAGGTGGTGCGGAATAGGGGTGGTCGCCGGGGGGGTGCGGCGTCGGTCGAAGGCGCCCGGCGATTGCTACCGTGCTGGATTCCCTCCCAGTCAGTTAAGTCGAATCAATTGGAAAAGTTCGATTTCCCCCTCGTTTAGAGGCGCCGCGTTCCGCGGGATCGCCGCCGCGCGCGGCTTTCCCTTTGGTTTAAAGTAGCGATAGATCAGAGGCTGCTTCCGCGCGGAAGCCCGCGAAAGCCCGAAACTTGGCCGCACGCAGCCTTCCGGTCCCCGGTCTGCTTCCTCCCGCTTTGCGGCTTTCTTCGAAACATAAAAGAAGACCGGGCGCAAAATCGATGGGATCGTGCGCCGACATGCGCCTTCCAGACTCTACGCTCCACAAACCATCGTCCCTAAATACAAGACTAATAGAATTAAATTTCAGATTTGTTTGGAAAAATTTTGTCCATCAAAATTTGCACCGACTGAAATTCTTTTTCAAGAGCGGCGCGAGAAGAATTGACTTGTAGCGATTTGAGACTGAACTATCCACCTGAAAGCACGAAATGGAAAAAATTGTTACGGGCGCTTTGTTTTATATCGCGGCGAGAGCAATTTCGTTATTACATTTTACCGCAATTGGTTAAAATTCGTTTACCGCTTCGCGCGAAATCGGCTTAAAACGGCTCGACCGATCGCGCAGCATGGGACTGTAGCCGCGTGTTATTCCAGTGTAACGAGGTTCAGGATTGCTTTTAAATTTCAATGCAATTTGCTTTCAATTTTCTAGATAAGTACTTCACGGTTTAAACGACATACCACTGTAACTCGGCCATTCGAATTTAACTTTATCAAAGCAAAAACTGCAACTTCTATTTTGGCATCTATATAACTGACTTGCAATTAGGTAATCGGATACTAATCATTCATTCCGCACCTGTGGAAGCAACAACCGTTTCGTCGCTGTTACATGTAAAATTAAATGGTAATTTCTTAGATTTACTTTTTCGTTGGTGTTTACGCTAAAGTACTTTTTACTCTGGAAACAACGATATTACGGCGTTGCGTGTACATTTTCCAGCGAAAGATTTTTATGCGAGCGCGAGTAATACGCCGTTAATATGATTAAGTGGATATACGTGATATCCCTTTTAACAATGCAGCTCAGTGCGACGAATGCGTGAGAATTTCAATTTTCTATATCGGGGGCGTCATAATTTCATTATCGCGTATCATGAACGGCGAAATTTCAATTATCCGCCGTGTGAGAGGATCTCGTTTAAAGTGATTTTATCCGTGCGACTGTGACAAAATGTCCGAGAGCGCGCGCGCGCGGCTGGGTAGATTTGCTGACTACCTACATCGGTTCACATAAAACAATATCCGCGAGTCCAATAAGAAACGTCTATATACGTTTGACAGAGAAATACGAAGCGCCGTGTATCGCCCGATGCAATAATGTGCAATGTTGGCCGTTATAGAGACTTGTCGGATGTTGGACAAAGTGGAAAGGAAGACAGAAGTGGGGAAAATAGCGATGAACAAGAAAGAAGTGGTCGATTGCAGGACGCAAGAAACGAAGAGTTCCTCGCTACACGTCTACCGGCAATATTTTTATTAGGTCAAACGTGCCGAACGTGACAACGATATCGTGCGATATAACGTTTATGTTGGATTAACGGTGGTTCGCTGAATTAGCTCGCGTAACTATTATTACGAACACCAACCCTGGCTGCCATGGGCGCTACGATCGCCATTATCATCGTCGCGCTGGCTGCATAGGGACCGTAATTTTCAGCTCGTTGACTTCCGCTGATTCTCCGCGTCCGTTTTCGTTCCGTATTTTTCTCGACCGCAGCGGCGAGCCTTTGCCCGTCTCCGCGTTGCGAACGGCGCGAAAGTTCACGAAAACGCCGCTTACAGCGATTTCTGCGACGCACCGATCGTCCCTCATCCTGCCGTCCCTCCCTTGTCACCGAGTGATTTGTGCCGTTCGATCCGCCGCTTGACAAAACAAGTCGTTACGCCACTGCGAGAACGGCTGACCCGTGCATGTCGCTATCTACTAGCCGCTCCTCTCTGTCGCGACTCGTAAAAGGGGCGACGTTTATCTCGCCGGTGTGGTCGCAGTCGTCAAAAAGTTCGACTCTCGTTTCTCTCTTATCCCACGAACCACCAAACCCCGTCGTTAAAACGCCCCTCCCCTGCGCGCGTCACATCCAGGAATCTCTCTTGTTTGCGTTCTAGTTTGTAAGAATTTTAGCTGAAAGTTTGGCCAAAGCGGAATAAAAATTCGTACAAGCGAGTAAAACTAGGCAAAACATTGTACTAATTTCTTTATTGAATCGAATAAAAACTTTCCTAGGTCAAAGTATACGTCGGTCTTTCGAAAGACCGGCAATAAATTTTACATGTTAGTATTTTACAAAAACCTGTAAATATTGTACAAGATATTTGTTGTCTTTCCGTTTCTTTTTGACTTTTTTTGTTTATCTCCAAAGTTTATCGAAGTAAATGGGTATTTTTTTATCTGCATAAAAAAAAGATTTTAATAGTTATAATGTGCGGGTTTAAGTATTTGTTAGGATTAATTTCAAACGAGGAGGGTCATTGGACGCTACACGTTACACGATCATATAACTTGCATTTTACCGAAAAATTTGCAGCATTGCCAAGAGGCTTGATTTTCACAAACCATCTGTCTGCTGTTTTTCTGCTATGGACATGTCACCGTGCAGCCTCGTAGAGTATCGAAACATGCCTGTTGACGACAGGATTAAATAGCGGTAACGAGTCCGAGGTACAACGAGAGCTTTCATTTGTAGTGCACACTTCTACGATCACGCCGGCGGCGTGTCAGTTAAAATTTAAATATCCATAATGTCCGCGACAGTTTTCGCCTTTGTTTAAAATAGTAGCGAATTATAATCATTCGTCTCTACCAATACTGAATCTCCCGCAATTTTCTCCGTGTGTTCTCTCGTTAATTAAGAGACAGCCAAAAATGAAGCAATCTCGCCCGGCGAACCAATTCTCAAACGGAATTCGCGATGAGCGCTCCGACGCGACGGCGGGAGTGATTTTCCTCTGTTCGGTGAAAAATTCTCGGGTGTCGGTTCACGGTTCGTTTAACAGATTCCACGCCTATTTCGCGGCCTCCCGATAAATTTAGAAATCGGTCGGAGAATTTGATGCCGGACCCCTGAGGACAGACGTAGGTGGTGGGTGACTGCGGGGATTATTCTTCTTTCATTAAATCCCGGACAATTCACGACGGTCGCTTTGTTTAAAGCACAATGAGACCGTAGATGCGGTGCAGTCAGTGGGCGTGGTAACACGACACGGTCGAAGATCGAGATGACTTCGACCGGAGCCTTAAGAACTAGGAGCTTCCTTCGTCGCGCGTTGCGATCTTGGGAGCCACTGAGGGACGACGATAAGGACGGAAGTCGAAGACAATGCCAAATTCGAATTGAGAATTTCCGTCTTCGTGAGTAAGAAAAGTAGTCGTCGCGTCACAGAAAATACATTTTATGGCATCGTTATATCGTACGATATCGCCATAAATTATTTATGACATTTTAGCAGCATTAATTAGATGTTATAGCAAAGAGAGAATATTAGGATTATTAATGAATTATTAATTTTACTGAAAATCATTAAAAAGTTATTAAGATGTCATAAATATTAAAAAATTTGAATTTTTTAGCTACTTTTTTTCTTAGACATCTTGTTACAAGGAAACATTAATTTCGTTCCAAAAATTAACTTTGCCACATGATCATTCGGCTTTGGCTACTTAATAGTAATACAATAATTTGTAGTAGATGATATTGGACATTTCCTTGTTCCTTCCTCGGATCAAAGGGATCTACGAAGGATACCGAGGAGGTACTGTATACAGTAGGTCACAGTCCAAGCTCTTGATAACTATATCACCCGCTATTGCAACCCTTGACAGCGCCAAGGTCTTCCTTTGAACCCTCCAAGTTTCCTCATGAATTCTCGAAGTACCTGCTACGAAGACCATCGAGAAGCGATATATCGCGATATACGGCAGCTCCTAGCACGCAGCTGAGCCTCTGGCCGGCATCGTCGCTCGGCGGAGCGGATAATACGGTTTTAACGAACTGTTTTCCATAATGCAAGTAAAGCATTATCAGGCCGTTGAGTGTAGTAGAGTCGTATACCGTGGGATAGTGAAAGCCGTTATCCTTAACGCTTAGATCCTTGTACCTCGAGGATGGCATTATAAATTTCGCCACTCATCCAATATAGTAAAAAAAGGAGGAGAGTGAAAAAAAAACATCCGTGCATGGAAGAGATGGTTGGTGTAAAAAAAAACTCGAAGACGAACGAAGAGGGTGGTCAAGGGATAATTTCGTAAGCGAACAGTAACTATAGAGAGAAGCGGAAAATTGAAAATTGAAGTAAAACGAGTAAAGCTATTGTAAACATATACGACGCGAGTTTTTTGTTTTGTATAATTTATGCTCTCTACAGAATGATGAACAGCGATAAAGGGAGAGAGAAAAAATTAAATTCAAGCTGTTAAAAATATATTAAGGATAAAAATGTAATTAACGTGACGCCATTCTGTCAACGTGATCTTATTTCATTCTTGATCCTTTCGTTCCTCGTATTCTTACTTCTGAAATTTCATTGGCGAGGAGATAAAAAGGTAAAATGGCGTATGTAAATTTAACAAGCGACATTTAACAAGATTTACCGAGCTAAAGCCAGAAACACAGCGAGAACTCGTACTGGGATTCGAAAAATGTCAACGGACTACGATTCGGATGCTCCGAGCGCAAGACAAATGACGGTTAAAACGGGAATTGCGGCTATCGTGAAGTTAAATCGATGTGCGGCTGACTGGTTTCGAATAGTGATTTTTTAATGTTATATCTGCGATGCTGGAAATACGGGTCGTGGCAGGTCGATATCTCTATAATGCATCGGCGGGGCTAACCGATTTCCATTGGTTACTTCGCGCACAGCACGGAGGATAGCAGTGCATGAATCATTCCGCATGATGGAAACACGGGGAAGAGAACAAAAGTGGCGAGCGGACAATGATACGCTAATCATGAGCGGAGAATGTCACGGTGGGAGAATTATACCGGAGAGCGTTGCGTTAATGGATCACGGGCCAGATCATTAGTTTCGAATGCTGATTTTTTAATGCGCAGTTCAGTTCTAAATTGATGCTTCGTTCGCAAGCGTCGGATAATTAAACGAATAAAAAGAGGCGGCAAGGATACCCTGTCACCGCTTCAGTTGATCTTAATCCACATTACGAATATAGCAGGTATAGGAATAGCTTTTCTTTACAGGTCAATTCTTTTAGGAGCAATATAAGACGGGTATAATAGGTATTTTTATCGCAGAGGTCTTTTAATTGCCGAGGAAAAGAAAGAGTCTGTTGCCGTTAGATATTATTAGCAAAACAGCGTGAATAACCATACTCCCTGAACTAATAATACAGTTTCTACGCAGTGCGTTATTATTTCGCAACAAATATCGAGAGAGTAGTATAAGTAGAAATTAATGAATTACACATAACACGGTTGCGTCAAATATTTTAACTCGGTTGCAAATGTGCTATTATTAATGCGAATCAAAAGTACTAATGCGGGTATACAGTGCGCGATAGCGTGGCGCATTGTAATGTGAGGGTTTCTAACAAAACAATATTGGGTTTTGTATTCGTATATACATATACATATACACACGTATACAGGTTTCCAGAAAGAGTAAAGTGAATTAAGCGGCACAGAGCTTCGCGGATAAACTCCCATGCATATATATCCGCGGCACAAATATGAAACGAATATAAACTAGCGTATACCGCACGTGCAAATATTCGCGTGATGCGCGCGAAAGAATAAACATTCGGCGCTCTCCCCCCTCTCCCCTCCCCTTCCCTCCTACCTGTGCGCAACAATTCGGCGCTCGAACAGTTCGTAATAGTGTAATTCATTAATTAAAGCGGATCGGGCATTTCCATTAAAAGTTGGATAGTGGCCGCGGATAACTGAAATATTCACAAAGGATGTCGGCGCGCAAAGGTAGAGCGATAAAGACGACCATAAACCGCCGCTTTGATGGCAATTGCGTTTTACAGTTTACGCTACGCACTCAGGTATCGCTCGTTATCATCGATACGTGCCGTCAATGGTTCACCGCCCAGTCTAGTAGTCCCGGAATACGTTTTATTCAACGGCGACAGCAAAGCACCGTTGATTGTAACCACTTATGGTACACGCGCGAACCATCAAGCGATAATCGAACTCAATCTCCGTATCGACGCGATATATATACATATATATCTTTGATCGGCCTTTGGTACGGCTAACAAGGTTAAGATCAATAGACTCGCGTCGATTTAATACGACCCGTCAAACCCCTGGCCCGAGCTGGTCCGAGCGCGCGACGTGTCGATATATCGCTTTATCGGATTAGATTTTGAAATTGAATTCCGCATGAGTTTAGGAATCTTGGATTCAAGATGCAATCTTTGCAAGTCAAATCGATTTTTCCAGCTCGTGCCTTTCGCGATACTCTTTTTTTCCTTTCCGTAAGAATACTGACGAGAACTGAAATTCTACGCTTTCCGTATCACTGAACTTTGTTCGGTTTCGCCGGCGAGTACTGAACGCGAACGTACGTCTCCGTGTGCACGTAAAAGATAAAATCACGTAAATATTGTGGGAATGGCATTGCAGAAACGTACATTACGTCATAAGCGAGCGTTCTTTAAATACTACGAACACTGCTACCGATGAGGCGTGTCGATTTCAGAGCGGCTTTACATCCAACCCCGTTTGAGAGAACATCGTATGTACGTTTCCCACGACCTTTCCTGCATAACAGTTCGACCGCGTAAAGCGCGGTAACATTGCAAAGCGCAGCTTTGAAGTCAATCGGCCCACGTCACGGAGTTCCGAACAAGTCTACGTCCGAGAAAGTAATGTTCGACGCGGTATCGTTCCAATGACGTCACAATGGATCAAGAACCGCATCGCGACAATATCTCGCTGGCAAGACGATGCCAATGACGCAAGCGTCTGTCCTAAGTCGGACACCTCGATGACGTTAGTCAGCTAGGGGTCTATAGCCGCTACATATGTAAGCCGCGAAGTCTGTAATCGCACGTACCTAATTATTCAAACGGTGAATATACACCACCATTAAGGTTGTTTTATCGATCGGGTGATGCACGAACGACGGGAGGGCTCGATAGCACATTGTTCGCCGTCGCTCCGGGCGTCGATTCAATCCTTCTTCTCGCGGTCCGCTGATTGCATTTTGCGCGTCACGAAATCGCAAATTTCATGCCTCCCTCCGCCGAGAGCATCGGCGAACCGGAAGGCATCCGTGATCAGTTGTCTACGACGAGAATTGGACTTACCTGTGGTTTCCCGACTTGCGTACCTTGCTATCCTTCCTCCATTATTTGAACGAAGACTCGAGTAAAGAAGTCTATAAGTAGCCCATCTTTTAAATAAAATAAAACTTTATGTGTATCAAATGTCTATCTTTGAAGTACTACTTACAATTTATAATGCTTCTTACGTAGACTTACGAGATCTAGGGCACATGGGATGTAAATTAAAAACATACAGATCAATCATTTATTAAAGCAAAACTTTATTATAGCAATAGTGAACAATGGATAACTATTAAAGATTTTTAACATGTTTTTTTTGATAAAAATAGCGATTGGATGTTTAGGTTTAGGTAATAGGTGAATATCTAAAAGGGTCTCTTATCGTACGAAATTCTTTGAACTAAAAATTACCTACGGTCGTGTCATTAACGATGATAATCGCACATACGTGTCGATAAGTCTGAATTTTTAGGCGGCGCGTACCGTGAATCGATCGATCGTGTATCGCATACAATTTTGTGCAACG